>NC_085841.1:225461108-225761108 GCF_035594765.1 Anolis carolinensis
AAAATGAAAATTTGGCAAGTTTTCCAGATTTGGCGAGGTCACTTTTTCTGGAAAATTTCATCATTTTCCAACCCGGCGGGTCAGAAAAATGAAAATTTGGCAAGTTTTCCAGATTTGGCAGAGATCACTTTTTCTGGAAAATTTCATCATTTTCCAAACCCGGCGGGTCAGAAAAATGAAAATTTGGCAAGTTTTCCAGATTTGGCAGAGGTCACTTTTTCTGGAAAATTTCATCATTTTCCAAACCCGGCGGGTCAGAAAAATGAAAATTTGGCAAGTTTTCCAGATTTGGCAGAGGGTCACTTTTTCTGGAAAATTTCATCATTTTCCAAACCCGGCGGGTCAGAAAAATCAAAATTTGGCAAGTTTTCCAGATTTGGCAGAGGTCACTTTTTCTGGAAAATTTCATCATTTTCCAAACCCGGCGGGTCAGAAAAATGAAAATTTGGCAAGTTTTCCAGATTTGGCAGAGGTCACCTTTTCCTGAAAATTTCATCATTTTCCAAACCCGGCGGGTCAGAAAAATCAAAATTTGGCAAGTTTTCCAGATTTGGCAGAGGTCAGTTTTTCTGGAAAATTTCATCATTTTCCAAACCCGGCGGGTCAGAAAAATGAAAATTTGGCAAGTTTTCCAGATTTGGCAGAGGTCACCTTTTTCCTGAAAATTTCATCATTTTCCAAACCCGGCGGGTCAGAAAAAATGAAAATTTGGCAAGTTTTCCAGATTTGGCAGAGGTTACTTTTTCTGGAAAATTTGAAGATTTTCCAAACCCGGCGGGTCAGAAAAAATGAAAATTTGGCAAGTTTTCCAGATTTGGCAGAGGTCACTTTTTCTGGAAAATTTGAAGATTTTCCAAACCCGGCGGGTCAGAAAAATGAAAATTTGGCAAGTTTTCCAGATTTGGCAGAGGTCACTTTTTCTGGAAAATTTCATCATTTTCCAAACCCGGCGGGTCAGAAAAATGAAAATTTGGCAAGTTTTCCAGATTTGGCAGAGGTCACCTTTTCCTGAAAATTTCATCATTTTCCAAACCCGGCGAGTCAGAAAAATCAAAATTTGGCAAGTTTTCCAGATTTGGCAGAGGTCACTTTTTCTGGAAAATTTCATCATTTTTCCAAACCCGGCGGGTCAGAAAAATGAAAATTTGGCAAGTTTTCCAGATTTGGCAGAGGTCACTTTTTCTGGAAAATTTCATCATTTTCCAAACCCGCGGGTCAGAAAAATGAAAATTTGGCAAGTTTTCCAGATTTGGCAGAGGTCACTTTTTTCTGGAAAATTTCATCATTTTCCAAACCCGGCGGGTCAGAAAAAATGAAAATTTGGCAAGTTTTCCAGATTTGGCAGAGGTCACTTTTTCTGGAAAATTTCTTCATTTTCCAAACCCGGCGGGTCAGAAAAATGAAAATTTGGCAAGTTTTCCAGATTTGGCAGAGGTTACTTTTTCTGGAAAATTTGAAGATTTTCCAAACCCGGCGGGTCAGAAAAATGAAAATTTGGCAAGTTTTCCAGATTTGGCAGAGGTCACTTTTTCTGGAAAATTTGAAGATTTTCCAAACCCGGCGGGTCAGAAAAATGAAAATTTGGCAAGTTTTCCAGATTTGGCAGAGGTCACTTTTTCTGGAAAATTTCATCATTTTCCAAACCCGCGGGTCAGAAAAATGAAAATTTGGCAAGTTTTCCAGATTTGGCAGAGGTCACTTTTTCTGGAAAATTTCATCATTTTCCAAACCCGGCGGGTCAGAAAATGAAAATTTGGCAAGTTTTCCAGATTTGGCAGAGGTCACTTTTTCTGGAAAATTTCATCATTTTCCAAACCCGGCGGGTCAGAAAAATGAAAATTTGGCAAGTTTTCCAGATTTGGCAGAGGTCACTTTTTCTGGAAAATTTCATCATTTTCCAAACCCGGCGGGTCAGAAAAATCAAAATTTGGCAAGTTTTCCAGATTTGGCAGAGGTCACTTTTTCTGGAAAATTTCAATCATTTTCCAAACCCGGCGGGTCAGAAAAATGAAAATTTGGCAAGTTTTCCAGATTTGGCAGAGGTCACCTTTCCTGAAAAATTTCATCATTTTCCAAACCCGGCGGGTCAGAAAAATGAAAATTTGGCAAGTTTTCCAGATTTGGCAGAGGTCACTTTTTCTGGATAATTTCATCATTTTCCAAACCCGGCGGGTCAGAAAAATGAAATTTGGCAAGTTTTCCAGATTTGGCAGAGGTCACTTTTTCTGGAAAATTTCATCATTTTCCAAACCCGGCGGGTCAGAAAAATGAAAATTTGGCAAGTTTTCCAGATTTGGCAGAGATCACTTTTTCTGGAAAATTTCATCATTTTCCAAACCCGGCGGGTCAGAAAAATGAAAATTTGGCAAGTTTTCCAGATTTGGCAGAGGTCACTTTTTCTGGAAAAATTTCATCATTTTCCAAACCCGGCGGGTCAGAAAAATCAAAATTTGGCAAGTTTTCCAGATTTGGCAGAGGTCACTTTTTCTGGAAAATTTCATCATTTTCCAAACCCGGCGGGTCAGAAAATGAAAATTTGGCAAGTTTTCCAGATTTGGCAGAGGTCACCTTTTCCTGAAAATTTCATCATTTTCCAAAACCCGGCGAGTCAGAAAAATCAAAATTTGGCAAGTTTTCCAGATTTGGCAGAGGTCACTTTTTCTGGAAAATTTCATCATTTTCCAAACCCGGCGGGTCAGAAAAATGAAAATTTGGCAAGTTTTCCAGATTTGGCAGAGGTCACTTTTTCTGGAAAATTTCATCATTTTCCAAACCCGGCGGGTCAGAAAAATGAAAATTTGGCAAGTTTTCCAGATTTGGCAGAGGTCACTTTTTCTGGAAAATTTGAAGATTTTCCAAACCCGGCGGGTCAGAAAAATGAAAATTTGGCAAGTTTTCCAGATTTGGCAGAGGTCACTTTTTCTGGAAAATTTCATCATTTTCCAAACCCGGCGGGTCAGAAAAATGAAAATTTGGCAAGTTTTCCAGATTTGGCAGAGGTCACTTTTTCTGGAAAATTTCATCATTTTCCAAACCCGGCGGTGTCAGAAAAATGAAAATTTGGCAAGTTTTCCAGATTGGCAGAGGTCACTTTTTTCTGGAAAATTTCATCATTTTCCAAACCCGGCGGGTCAGAAAAATGAAATTTGGCAAGTTTTCCAGATTTGGCAGAGGTCACTTTTTCTGGAAAATTTCATCATTTTCCAAACCCGGCGGGTCAGAAAAATCAAAATTTGGCAAGTTTTCCAGATTTGGCAGAGGTCACTTTTTCTGGAAAATTTCATCATTTTCCAAACCCGGCGGGTC
This sequence comes from Anolis carolinensis, assembly GCF_035594765.1. Lineage (NCBI taxonomy): Eukaryota > Metazoa > Chordata > Lepidosauria > Squamata > Anolidae > Anolis > Anolis carolinensis. The sequence goes on from NC_085841.1 coordinate 225,464,415, forward strand.
AGAAAAATGAAAATTTGGCAAGTTTTCCAGATTTGGCAGAGGTCACCTTTTCCTGAAAATTTCATCATTTTCCAAACCCGGCGGGTCAGAAAAATGAAAATTTGGCAAGTTTTCCAGATTTGGCAGAGGTCACTTTTCTGGATAATTCATCATTTTCCAAACCCGGCGGGTCAGAAAAATGAAAATTTGGCAAGTTTTCCAGATTTGGCAGTAGGTCACTTTTTCTGGAAAATTTCATCATTTTCCAAACCCGGCGGGTCAGAAAAATGAAAATTTGGCAAGTTTTCCAGATTTGGCAGAGATCACTTTTTCTGGAAAATTTCATCATTTTCCAAACCCGGCGGGTCAGAAAAATGAAAATTTGGCAAGTTTTCCAGATTTGGCAGAGGTCACTTTTTCTGGAAAATTTCATCATTTTCCAAACCCGGCGGGTCAGAAAAATCAAAATTGGCAAGTTTTCCAGATTTGGCAGAGGTCACTTTTTCTGGAAAATTTCATCATTTTCCAAACCCGGCGGGTCAGAAAAATGAAAATTTGGCAAGTTTTCCAGATTTGGCAGAGGTCACCTTTTCCTGAAAATTTCATCATTTTCCAAACCCGGCGAGTCAGAAAAATCAAAATTTGGCAAGTTTTCCAGATTTGGCAGAGGTCACTTTTTCTGGAAAATTTCATCATTTTCCAAACCCGGCGGGTCAGAAAAATGAAAATTTGGCAAGTTTTCCAGATTTGGCAGAGGTCACTTTTTCTGGAAAATTTCATCATTTTCCAAACCCGGCGGGTCAGAAAATGAAAATTTGGCAAGTTTTCCAGATTTGGCAGAGGTCACTTTTTCTGGAAAATTTCATCATTTTCCAAACCCGGCGGGTCAGAAAAAATGAAAAATTTGGCAAGTTTTCCAGATTTGGCAGAGGTTACTTTTTCTGAAAAATTTGAAGATTTTCCAAACCCAGCGGGTCAGAAAAATGAAAATTTGGCAAGTTTTCCAGATTTGGCAGAGGTCACTTTTTCTGGAAAATTTCATCATTTTCCAAACCCGGCGGGTCAGAATAATGAAAATTTGGCAAGTTTTCCAGATTTGGCAGAGGTCATCTTTTCCTGAAAATTTCATCATTTTCCAAACCCGGCGGGTCAGAAAAATGAAAATTTGGCAAGTTTTCCAGATTTGGCAGAGGTCACTTTTTCTGGAAAATTTCATCATTTTCCAAACCCGGCGGGTCAGAAAAATGAAAATTTGGCAAGTTTTCCAGATTTGGCAGAGGTCACTTTTTCCGGAAAATTTCATCATTTTCCAAACCCGGCGGGTCAGAAAAATGAAAATTTGGCAAGTTTTCCAGATTTGGCAGAGGTCACTTTTTCTGGAAAATTTGAAGATTTTCCAAACCCGGCGGGCCAGAAAAATGAAAATTTGGCAAGTTTTCCAGATTTGGCAGAGGTCACTTTTTCTGGAAAATTTCATCATTTTCCAAACCCGGCGGGTCAGAAAAATGAAAATTTGGCAAGTTTTCCAGATTTGGCAGAGGTCACTTTTTCTGGATAATTTCATCATTTTCCAAACCCGGCGGGTCAGAATAATGAAAATTTGGCAAGTTTTCCAGATTTGGCAGAGGTCACTTTTTCTGGAAAATTTCATTTTCCAAACCCGGCGGGTCAGAAAAATGAAAATTTGGCAAGTTTTCCAGATTTGGCAGAGGTCACTTTTTCTGGATAATTTCATCATTTTCCAAACCCAGCGGGTCAGAAAAATGAAAATTTGGCAAGTTTTCCAGATTTGGCAGAGGTCACTTTTTCTGGAAAATTTCATCATTTTCCAAACCCGGCGGGTCAGAAAAATGAAAATTTGGCAAGTTTTCCAGATTTGGCAGAGGTCACTTTTTCTGGAAAATTTCATCATTTTCCAAACCCGGCGGGTCAGAAAAATTAAAATTTGGCAAGTTTTCCAGATTTGGCAGAGGTCACTTTTTCCGGAAAATTTCATCATTTTCCAAACCCGGCGGGTCAGAAAAATGAAAATTTGGCAAGTTTTCCAGATTTGGCAGAGGTCACTTTTTCTGGAAAATTTCATCATTTTCCAAACCCGGCGGGTCAGAAAAATGAACATTTGGCAAGTTTTCCAGATTTGGCAGAGGTCACCTTTTCCTGAAAATTTCATCATTTTCCAAACCCGGCGGGTCAGAAAAATGAAAATTTGGCAAGTTTTCCAGATTTGGCAGAGGTCACTTTTTCTGGAAAATTTCATCATTTTCCAAACCCGGCGGGTCAGAAAAATGAAAATTTGGCAAGTTTTCCAGATTTGGCAGAGGTCACTTTTTCTGGAAAATTTCATCATTTTCCAAACCCGGCGGGTCAGAAAAATGAAAATTTGGCAAGTTTTCCAGATTTGGCAGAGGTCACTTTTTCTGGAAAATTTCATCATTTTCCAAACCCGGCGGGTCAGAAAAATGAAAATTTGGCAAGTTTTCCAGATTTGGCAGAGGTCACTTTTTCTGGAAAATTTCATCATTTTCCAAACCCGGCGGGTCAGAAAAATCAAAATTTGGCAAGTTTTCCAGATTTGGTAGAGGTCACTTTTTCTGGAAAATTTCATCATTTTCCAAACCCAGCGGGTCAGAAAAATGAAAATTTGGCAAGTTTTCCAGATTTGGCAGAGGTCACCTTTTCCTGAAAATTTCATCATTTTCCAAACCCGGCGAGTCAGAAAAATCAAAATTTGGCAAGTTTTCCAGATTTGGCAGAGGTCACTTTTTCTGGAAAATTTCATCATTTTCCAAACCCGGCGGGTCAGAAAAATGAAAATTTGGCAAGTTTTCCAGATTTGGCAGAGGTCACTTTTTCTGGAAAATTTCATCATTTTCCAAACCCGGCGGGTCAGAAAAATGAAAATTTGGCAAGTTTTCCAGATTTGGCAGAGGTCACTTTTTCCGGAAAATTTCATCATTTTCCAAACCCGGCGGGTCAGAAAAATGAAAATTTGGCAAGTTTTCCAGATTTGGCAGAGGTCACTTTTTCTGGAAAATTTCATCATTTTCCAAACCCGGCGGGTCAGAAAAATCAAAATTTGGCAAGTTTTCCAGATTTGGCAGAGGTCACTTTTTCTGGAAAATTTCATCATTTTCCAAACCCGGCGGGTCAGAAAAATGAAAATTTGGCAAGTTTTCCAGATTTGGCAGAGGTCACTTTTTCCGGAAAATTTCATCATTTTCCAAACCCGGCGGGTCAGAAAAATGAAAATTTGGCAAGTTTTCCAGATTTGGCAGAGGTCACTTTTTCTGGAAAATTTCATCATTTTCCAAACCCGGCGGGTCAGAAAAATGAAAATTTGGCAAGTTTTCCAGATTTGGCAGAGGTCACTTTTTCTGGAAAATTTCATCATTTTCCAAACCCGGCGGGTCAGAATAATGAAAATTTGGCAAGTTTTCCAGATTTGGCAGAGGTCACTTTTTCTGGAAAATTTGAAGATTTTCCAAACCCGGCGGGTCAGAAAAATGAAAATTTGGCAAGTTTTCCAGATTTGGCAGAGGTCACTTTTTCCGGAAAATTTCATCATTTTCCAAACCCGGCGGGTCAGAAAAATGAAAATTTGGCAAGTTTTCCAGATTTGGCAGAGGTCACTTTTTCTGGAAAATTTCATCATTTTCCAAACCCGGCGGGTCAGAAAAATGAAAATTTGGCAAGTTTTCCAGATTTGGCAGAGGTCACCTTTTCCTGAAAATTTCATCATTTTCCAAACCCGGCGGGTCAGAAAAATGAAAATTTGGCAAGTTTTCCAGATTTGGCAGAGGTCACTTTTTCTGGAAAATTTCATCATTTTCCAAACCCGGCGGGTCAGAAAAATCAAAATTTGGCAAGTTTTCCAGATTTGGCAGAGGTCACTTTTTCTGGAAAATTTCATCATTTTCCAAACCCGGCGGGTCAGAAAAATGAAAATTTGGCAAGTTTTCCAGATTTGGCAGAGGTCACTTTTTCTGGAAAATTTCATCATTTTCCAAACCCGGCGGGTCAGAAAAATGAAAATTTGGCAAGTTTTCCAGATTTGGCAGAGGTCACTTTTTCTGGAAAATTTCATCATTTTCCAAACCCGGCGGGTCAGAATAATGAAAATTTGGCAAGATTTCCAGATTTGGCAGAGGTCACCTTTTCCTGAAAATTTCATCGTTTTCCAAACCCGGCGGGTCAGAAAAATGAAAATTTGGCAAGTTTTCCAGATTTGGCAGAGGTCACTTTGTCTGGAAAATTTCATCATTTTCCAAACCCGGCGGGTCAGAAAAATGAAAATTTGGCAAGTTTTCCAGATTTGGCAGAGGTCACTTTTTCTGGAAAATTTCATCATTTTCCAAACCCGGCGGGTCAGAAAAATGAAAATTTGGCAAGTTTTCCAGATTTGGCAGAGGTAACTTTTTCTGGAAAATTTCATCATTTTCCAAACCCGGCGGGTCAGAAAAATGAAAATTTGGCAAGTTTTCCAGATTTGGCAGAGGTCACTTTTTCTGGAAAATTTCATCATTTTCCAAACCCGGCGGGTCAGAAAAATGAAAATTTGGCAAGTTTTCCAGATTTGGCAGAGGTCACTTTTTCCGGAAAATTTCATCATTTTCCAAACCCGGCGGGTCAGAAAAATGAAAATTTGGCAAGTTTTCCAGATTTGGCAGAGGTCACTTTTTCTGGAAAATTTCATCATTTTCCAAACCCGGCGGGTCAGAATAATGAAAATTTGGCAAGTTTTCCAGATTTGGCAGAGGTCACCTTTTCCTGAAAATTTCATCATTTTCCAAACCCGGCAGGTCAGAAAAATGAAAATTTGGCAAGTTTTCCAGATTTGGCAGAGGTCACTTTTTCTGGAAAATTTCATCATTTTCCAAACCCGGCGGGTCAGAAAAATGAAAATTTGGCAAGTTTTCCAGATTTGGCAGAGGTCACTTTTTCTGGAAAATTTGAACTTTGTCCAAACCCGGCCGGTCAGAAAAATGAAAATTTGGCAAGTTTTCCAGATTTGGCAGAGGTCACTTTTTCTGGAAAATTTCATCATTTTCCAAACCCGGCGGGTCAGAAAAATGAAAATTTGGCAAGTTTTCCAGATTTGGCAGAGGTCACCTTTTCCTGAAAATTTCATCATTTTCCAAACCCGGCGGGTCAGAAAAATGAAAATTTGGCAAGTTCTCCAGATTTGGCAGAGGTCACTTTTTCTGGAAAATTTCATCATTTTCCTAACCCGGCGGGTCAGAAAAATGAAAATTTGGCAAGTTTTCCAGATTTGGCAGAGGTCACTTTTTCTGGAAAATTTCATCATTTTCCAAACCCGGCGGGTCAGAAAAATGAAAATTTGGCAAGTTTTCCAGATTTGGCAGAGGTCACTTTTTCTGGAAAATTTCATCATTTTCCAAACCCGGCGGGTCAGAAAAATGAAAATTTGGCAAGTTTTCCAGATTTGGCAGAGGTCACTTTTTCTGGAAAATTTCATCATTTTCCAAACCCGGCGGGTCAGAAAAATGAAAATTTGGCAAGTTTTCCAGATTTGGCAGAGGTCACTTTTTCCGGAAAATTTCATCATTTTCCAAACCCGGCGGGTCAGAAAAATGAAAATTTGGCAAGTTTTCCAGATTTAGCAGAGGTTACTTTTTCTGGAAAATTTGAAGATTTTCCAAACCCGGCGGGTCAGAAAAATGAAAATTTGGCAAGTTTTCCAGATTTGGCAGAGGTCACTTTTTCTGGAAAATTTGAAGATTTTCCAAACCCGGCGGGTCAGAAAAATGAAAATTTGGCAAGTTTTCCAGATTTGGCAGAGGTCACTTTGTCTGGAAAATTTCATCATTTTCCAAACCCGGCGGGTCAGAAAAATGAAAATTTGGCAAGTTTTCCAGATTTGGCAGAGATCACTTTTTCTGGAAAATTTCATCATTTTCCAAACCCGGCGGGTCAGAAAAATGAAAATTTGGCAAGTTTTCCAGATTTGGCAGAGGTCACTTTTTCTGGATAATTTCATCATTTTCCAAACCTGGCGGGTCAGAAAACTGAAAATTTGGCAAGTTTTCCAGATTTGGCAGAGGTCACTTTTTCTGGAAAATTTCATCATTTTCCAAACCCGGCGGGTCAGAAAAATGAAAATTTGGCAAGTTTTCCAGATTTGGCAGAGATCACTTTTTCTGGAAAATTTCATCATTTTCCAAACCCGGCGGGTCAGAAAAATGAAAATTTGGCAAGTTTTCCAGATTTGGCAGAGATCACTTTTTCCGGAAAATTTCATCATTTTCCAAACCCGGCGGGTCAGAAAAATGAAAATTTGGCAAGTTTTCCAGATTTGGCAGAGGTCACTTTTTCTGGAAAATTTCATCATTTTCCAAACCCGGCGGGTCAGAAAAATGAAAATTTGGCAAGTTTTCCAGATTTGGCAGAGGTCACCTTTTCCGGAAAATTTCATCATTTTCCAAACCCGGCGGGTCAGAAAAATGAAAATTTGGCAAGTTTTCCAGATTTGGCAGAGGTCACTTTTCCTGAAAATTTCATCATTTTCCAAACCCGGCGGGTCAGAAAAATGAAAATTTGGCAAGTTTTCCAGATTTGGCAGAGGTCACCTTTTCCTGAAAATTTCATCATTTTCCAAACCCGGCGGGTCAGAAAAATGAAAATTTGGCAAGTTTTCCAGATTTGGCAGAGGTCACTTTTTCTGGAAAATTTCATCATTTTCCAAACCCGGCGGGTCAGAAAAATCAAAATTTGGCAAGTTTTCCAGATTTGGCAGAGGTCACTTTTTCTGGAAAATTTCATCATTTTCCAAACCCGGCGGGTCAGAAAAATGAAAATTTGGCAAGTTTTCCAGATTTGGCAGAGATCACTTTTTCTGGAAAATTTCATCATTTTCCAAACCCGGCAGGTCAGAAAAATGAAAATTTGGCAAGTTTTCCAGATTTGGCAGAGGTCAGTTTTTCTGGAAAATTTCATCATTTTCCAAACCCGGCGGGTCAGAAAAATGAAAATTTGGCAAGTTTTCCAGATTTGGCAGAGGTCACTTTTTCCGGAAAATTTCATCATTTTCCAAACCCGGCGGGTCAGAAAAATGAAAATTTGGCAAGTTTTCCAGATTTGGCAGAGGTCACTTTTTCTTGAAAATTTGAAGATTTTCCAAACCCGGCGGGTCAGAAAAATGAAAATTTGGCAAGTTTTCCACATTTGGCAGAGGTCACTTTTTCTGGAAAATTTGAACTTTGTCCAAACCCGGCCGGTCAGAAAAATGAAAATTTGGCAAGTTTTCCAGATTTGGCAGAGGTCACTTTTTCTGGAAAATTTCATCATTTTCCAAACCCGGCGGGTCAGAAAAATGAAAATTTGGCAAGTTTTCCAGATTTGGCAGAGGTCACCTTTTCCTGAAAATTTCATCATTTTCCAAACCCGGCGGGTCAGAAAAATGTAAATTTGGCAAGTTCTCCAGATTTGGCAGAGGTCACTTTTTCTGGAAAATTTCATCATTTTCCTAACCCGGCGGGTCAGAAAAATGAAAATTTGGCAAGTTTTCCAGATTTGGCAGAGGTCACTTTTTCTGGAAAATTTCATCATTTTCCAAACCCAGCGGGTCAGAAAAATGAAAATTTGGCAAGTTTTCCAGATTTGGCAGAGGTCACTTTTTCTGGAAAATTTCATCATTTTCCAAACCCGGCGGGTCAGAAAAATCAAAATTTGGCAAGTTTTCCAGATTTGGCAGAGGTCACTTTTTCTGGAAAATTTCATCATTTTCCAAACCCGGCGGGTCAGAAAAATGAAAATTTGGCAAGTTTTCCAGATTTGGCAGAGGTCACCTTTTCCTGAAAATTTCATCATTTTCCAAACCCGGCGGGTCAGAAAAATGAAAATTTGGCAAGTTTTCCAGATTTGGCAGAGATCACTTTTTCTGGAAAATTTCATCATTTTCCAAACCCGGCGGGTCAGAAAAATGAAAATTTGGCAAGTTTTCCAGATTTGGCAGAGGTCACTTTTTCTGGAAAATTTCATCATTTTCCAAACCCGGCGGGTCAGAATAATGAAAATTTGGCAAGTTTTCCAGATTTGGCAGAGGTCACTTTTTCTGGAAAATTTGAAGATTTTCCAAACCCGGCGGGTCAGAAAAATGAAAATTTGGCAAGTTTTCCAGATTTGGCAGAGGTCACTTTTTCCGGAAAATTTCATCATTTTCCAAACCCGGCGGGTCAGAAAAATGAAAATTTGGCAAGTTTTCCAGATTTGGCAGAGGTCACTTTTTCCGGAAAATTTCATCGTTTTCCAAACCCGGCGGGTCAGAAAAATGAAAATTTGGCAAGTTTTCCAGATTTGGCAGAGGTCACTTTTTCCGGAAAATTTCATCGTTTTCCAAACCCGGCGGGTCAGAAAAATGAAAATTTGGCAAGTTTTCCAGATTTGGCAGAGGTCACTTTTTCCGGAAAATTTCATCGTTTTCCAAACCCGGCGGGTCAGAAAAATGAAAATTTGGCAAGTTTTCCAGATTTGGCAGAGGTCACTTTTTCCGGAAAATTTGAAGATTTTCCAAACCCGGCGGGCCAGAAAAATGAAAATTTGGCAAGTTTTCCAGATTTGGCAGAGGTCACTTTTTCTGGAAAATTTCATCATTTTCCAAACCCGGCGGGTCAGAAAAATGAAAATTTGGCAAGTTTTCCAGATTTGGCAGAGGTCACTTTTTCTGGATAATTTCATCATTTTCCAAACCCGGCGGGTCAGAATAATGAAAATTTGGCAAGTTTTCCAGATTTGGCAGAGGTCACTTTTTCTGGAAAATTTCATTTTCCAAACCCGGCGGGTCAGAAAAATGAAAATTTGGCAAGTTTTCCAGATTTGGCAGAGGTCACTTTTTCTGGATAATTTCATCATTTTCCAAACCCAGCGGGTCAGAAAAATGAAAATTTGGCAAGTTTTCCAGATTTGGCAGAGGTCACTTTTTCTGGAAAATTTCATCATTTTCCAAACCCGGCGGGTCAGAAAAATGAAAATTTGGCAAGTTTTCCAGATTTGGCAGAGGTCACTTTTTCTGGAAAATTTCATCATTTTCCAAACCCGGCGGGTCAGAAAAATGAACATTTGGCAAGTTTTCCAGATTTGGCAGAGGTCACCTTTTCCTGAAAATTTCATCATTTTCCAAACCCGGCGGGTCAGAAAAATGAAAATTTGGCAAGTTTTCCAGATTTGGCAGAGGTCACTTTTTCTGGAAAATTTCATCATTTTCCAAACCCGGCGGGTCAGAAAAATGAAAATTTGGCAAGTTTTCCAGATTTGGCAGAGGTCACTTTTTCTGGAAAATTTCATCATTTTCCAAACCCGGCGGGTCAGAAAAATGAAAATTTGGCAAGTTTTCCAGATTTGGCAGAGGTCACTTTTTCTGGAAAATTTCATCATTTTCCAAACCCGGCGGGTCAGGAAAATGAAAATTTGGCAAGTTTTCCAGATTTGGCAGAGGTCACTTTTTCTGGAAAATTTCATCATTTTCCAAACCCGGCGGGTCAGAAAAATCAAAATTTGGCAAGTTTTCCAGATTTGGTAGAGGTCACTTTTTCTGGAAAATTTCATCATTTTCCAAACCCGGCGGGTCAGAAAAATGAAAATTTGGCAAGTTTTCCAGATTTGGCAGAGGTCACCTTTTCCTGAAAATTTCATCATTTTCCAAACCCGGCGAGTCAGAAAAATCAAAATTTGGCAAGTTTTCCAGATTTGGCAGAGGTCACTTTTTCTGGAAAATTTCATCATTTTCCAAACCCGGCGGGTCAGAAAAATGAAAATTTGGCAAGTTTTCCAGATTTGGCAGAGGTCACTTTTTCTGGAAAATTTCATCATTTTCCAAACCCGGCGGGTCAGAAAAATGAAAATTTGGCAAGTTTTCCAGATTTGGCAGAGGTCACTTTTTCTGGAAAATTTCATCATTTTCCAAACCCGGCGGGTCAGAAAAATGAACATTTGGCAAGTTTTCCAGATTTGGCAGAGGTCACCTTTTCCTGAAAATTTCATCATTTTCCAAACCCGGCGGGTCAGAAAAATGAAAATTTGGCAAGTTTTCCAGATTTGGCAGAGGTCACTTTTTCTGGAAAATTTGAAGATTTTCCAAACCCGGCGGGCCAGAAAAATGAAAATTTGGCAAGTTTTCCAGATTTGGCAGAGGTCACTTTTTCTGGACAATTTCATCATTTTCCAAACGCGGCGGGTCAGATAAATGAAAAATTGGTAAGTTTTCCAGATTTGGCAGAGGTCACTTTTTCTGGAAAATTTCATCATTTTCCAAACCCGGCGGGTCAGAAAAATGAAAATTTGGCAAGTTTTCCAGATTTGGCAGAGGTCACTTTTTCCAGAAAATTTCATCATTTTCCAAACCCGGCGGATCAGAAAAATGAAAATTTGGCAAGTTTTCCAGATTTGGCAGAGGTCACTTTTTCTGGAAAATTTGAAGATTTTCCAAACCCGGCGGGCCAGAAAAATGAAAATTTGGCAAGTTTTCCAGATTTGGCAGAGGTCACTTTTTCTGGAAAATTTCATCATTTTCCAAACCCGGCGGGTCAGAAAAATGAAAATTTGGCAAGTGTTCCAGATTTGGCAGAGGTCACTTTTTCTGGAAAATTTCATCATTTTCCAAACCCGGCGGGTCAGAAAAATGAACATTTGGCAAGTTTTCCAGATTTGGCAGAGGTCACCTTTTCCTGAAAATTTCATCATTTTCCAAACCCGGCGGGTCAGAAAAATGAAAATTTGGCAAGTTTTCCAGATTTGGCAGAGGTCACTTTTTCTGGAAAATTTCATCATTTTCCAAACCCGGCGGGTCAGAAAAATGAAAATTTGGCAAGTTTTCCAGATTTGGCAGAGGTCACTTTTTCTGGAAAATTTCATCATTTTCCAAACCCGGCGGGTCAGAAAAATGAAAATTTGGCAAGTTTTCCAGATTTGGCAGAGGTCACTTTTTCTGGAAAATTTCATCATTTTCCAAACCCGGCGGGTCAGAAAAATGAAAATTTGGCAAGTTTTCCAGATTTGGCAGAGGTCACTTTTTCTGGAAAATTTCATCATTTTCCAAACCCGGCGGGTCAGAAAAATCAAAATTTGGCAAGTTTTCCAGATTTGGCAGAGATCACTTTTTCTGGAAAATTTCATCATTTTCCAAACCCGGCGGGTCAGAAAAATGAAAATTTGGCAAGTTTTCCAGATTTGGCAGAGGTCACCTTTTCCTGAAAATTTCATCATTTTCCAAACCCGGCGAGTCAGAAAAATCAAAATTTGGCAAGTTTTCCAGATTTGGCAGAGGTCACTTTTTCTGGAAAATTTCATCATTTTCCAAACCCGGCGGGTCAGAAAAATGAAAATTTGGCAAGTTTTCCAGATTTGGCAGAGGTCACTTTTTCTGGAAAATTTCATCATTTTCCAAACCCGGCGGGTCAGAAAAATGAAAATTTGGCAAGTTTTCCAGATTTGGCAGAGGTCACTTTTTCTGGAAAATTTCATCATTTTCCAAACCCGGCGGGTCAGAAAAATGAACATTTGGCAAGTTTTCCAGATTTGGCAGAGGTCACCTTTTCCTGAAAATTTCATCATTTTCCAAACCCGGCGGGTCAGAAAAATGAAAATTTGGCAAGTTTTCCAGATTTGGCAGAGGTCACTTTTTCTGGAAAATTTGAAGATTTTCCAAACCCGGCGGGCCAGAAAAATGAAAATTTGGCAAGTTTTCCAGATTTGGCAGAGGTCACTTTTTCTGGATAATTTCATCATTTTCCAAACGCGGCGGGTCAGATAAATGAAAAATTGGTAAGTTTTCCAGATTTGGCAGAGGTCACTTTTTCTGGAAAATTTCATCATTTTCCAAACCCGGCGGGTCAGAAAAATGAAAATTTGGCAAGTTTTCCAGATTTGGCAGAGGTCACTTTTTCCAGAAAATTTCATCATTTTCCAAACCCGGCGGATCAGAAAAATGAAAATTTGGCAAGTTTTCCAGATTTGGCAGAGGTCACTTTTTCTGGAAAATTTCATCATTTTCCAAACCCGGCGGGTCAGAAAAATGAAAATTTGGCAAGTTTTCCAGATTTGGCAGAGGTCACTTTTTCCTGAAAATTTCATCATTTTCCAAACCCGGCGGGTCAGAAAAATGAAAATTTGGCAAGTTTTCCAGATTTGGCAGAGGTCACTTTTTCTGGAAAATTTCATCATTTTCCAAACCTGGCGGGTCAGAAAAATGAAAATTTGGCAAGTTTTCCAGATTTGGCAGAGGTCACTTTTTCTGGAAAATTTGAAGATTTTCAAAACCCGGCGGGCCAGAAAAATGAAAATTTGGCAAGTTTTCCAGATTTGGCAGAGGTCACTTCTTCTGGAAAATTTCATCATTTTCCAAACCCGGCGGGTCAGAAAAATGAAAATTTGGCAAGTTTTCCAGATTTGGCAGAGGTCACTTTTTCTGGAAAATTTCATCATTTTCCAAACCCGGCGGGTCAGAAAAATGAAAATTTGGCAAGTTTTCCAGATTTGGCAGAGGTCACTTTTTCTGGATAATTTCATCATTTTCCAAACGCGGCGGGTCAGAAAAATGAAAATTTGGCAAGTTTTCCAGATTTGGCAGAGGTCACTTTTTCTGGAAAATTTCATCATTTTCCAAACCCGGCGGGTCAGAAAAATGAAAATTTGGCAAGTTTTCCAGATTTGGCAGAGGTCACTTTTTCCGGAAAATTTCATCATTTTCCAAACCCGGCGGGTCAGAAAAATGAAAATTTGGCAAGTTTTCCAGATTTGGCAGAGGTCACTTTTTCTGGAAAATTTCATCATTTTCCAAACCCGGCGGGTCAGAAAAATGAAAATTTGGGAAGTTTTCCAGATTTGGCAGAGGTCACTTTTTCCTGAAAATTTCATCATTTTCCAAACCCGGCGGGTCAGAAAAATGAAAATTTGGCAAGTTTTCCAGATTTGGCAGAGGTCACTTTTTCTGGAAAATTTCATCATTTTCCAAACCCGGCGGGTCAGAATAATGAAAATTTGGCAAGTTTTCCAGATTTGGCAGAGGTCACTTTTTCTGGACAATTTCATCATTTTCCAAACGCGGCGGGTCAGATAAATGAAAAATTGGTAAGTTTTCCAGATTTGGCAGAGGTCACTTTTTCTGGAAAATTTCATCATTTTCCAAACCCGGCGGGTCAGAAAAATGAAAATTTGGCAAGTTTTCCAGATTTGGCAGAGGTCACTTTTTCCAGAAAATTTCATCATTTTCCAAACCCGGCGGGTCAGAATAATGAAAATTTGGCAAGTTTTCCAGATTTGGCAGAGGTCACTTTTTCTGGAAAATTTGAAGATTTTCCAAACCCGGCGGGCCAGAAAAATGAAAATTTGGCAAGTTTTCCAGATTTGGCAGAGGTCACTTTTTCTGGAAAATTTCATCATTTTCCAAACCCGGCGGGTCAGAAAAATGAAAATTTGGCAAGTGTTCCAGATTTGGCAGAGGTCACTTTTTCTGGAAAATTTCATCATTTTCCAAACCCGGCGGGTCAGAAAAATGAACATTTGGCAAGTTTTCCAGATTTGGCAGAGGTCACCTTTTCCTGAAAATTTCATCATTTTCCAAACCCGGCGGGTCAGAAAAATGAAAATTTGGCAAGTTTTCCAGATTTGGCAGAGGTCACTTTTTCTGGAAAATTTCATCATTTTCCAAACCCGGCGGGTCAGAAAAATGAAAATTTGGCAAGTTTTCCAGATTTGGCAGAGGTCACTTTTTCTGGAAAATTTCATCATTTTCCAAACCCGGCGGGTCAGAAAAATGAAAATTTGGCAAGTTTTCCAGATTTGGCAGAGGTCACTTTTTCTGGAAAATTTCATCATTTTCCAAACCCGGCGGGTCAGAAAAATGAAAATTTGGCAAGTTTTCCAGATTTGGCAGAGGTCACTTTTTCTGGAAAATTTCATCATTTTCCAAACCCGGCGGGTCAGAAAAATCAAAATTTGGCAAGTTTTCCAGATTTGGTAGAGGTCACTTTTTCTGGAAAATTTCATCATTTTCCAAACCCGGCGGGTCAGAAAAATGAAAATTTGGCAAGTTTTCCAGATTTGGCAGAGGTCACCTTTTCCTGAAAATTTCATCATTTTCCAAACCCGGCGAGTCAGAAAAATCAAAATTTGGCAAGTTTTCCAGATTTGGCAGAGGTCACTTTTTCTGGAAAATTTCATCATTTTCCAAACCCGGCGGGTCAGAAAAATGAAAATTTGGCAAGTTTTCCAGATTTGGCAGAGGTCACTTTTTCTGGAAAATTTCATCATTTTCCAAACCCGGCGGGTCAGAAAAATGAAAATTTGGCAAGTTTTCCAGATTTGGCAGAGGTCACTTTTTCTGGAAAATTTCATCATTTTCCAAACCCGGCGGGTCAGAAAAATGAACATTTGGCAAGTTTTCCAGATTTGGCAGAGGTCACCTTTTCCTGAAAATTTCATCATTTTCCAAACCCGGCGGGTCAGAAAAATGAAAATTTGGCAAGTTTTCCAGATTTGGCAGAGGTCACTTTTTCTGGAAAATTTGAAGATTTTCCAAACCCGGCGGGCCAGAAAAATGAAAATTTGGCAAGTTTTCCAGATTTGGCAGAGGTCACTTTTTCTGGATAATTTCATCATTTTCCAAACGCGGCGGGTCAGATAAATGAAAAATTGGTACGTTTTCCAGATTTGGCAGAGGTCACTTTTTCTGGAAAATTTCATCATTTTCCAAACCCGGCGGGTCAGAAAAATGAAAATTTGGCAAGTTTTCCAGATTTGGCAGAGGTCACTTTTTCCAGAAAATTTCATCATTTTCCAAACCCGGCGGATCAGAAAAATGAAAATTTGGCAAGTTTTCCAGATTTGGCAGAGGTCACTTTTTCTGGAAAATTTCATCATTTTCCAAACCCGGCGGGTCAGAAAAATGAAAATTTGGCAAGTTTTCCAGATTTGGCAGAGGTCACTTTTTCCTGAAAATTTCATCATTTTCCAAACCCGGCGGGTCAGAAAAATGAAAATTTGGCAAGTTTTCCAGATTTGGCAGAGGTCACTTTTTCTGGAAAATTTCATCATTTTCCAAACCTGGCGGGTCAGAAAAATGAAAATTTGGCAAGTTTTCCAGATTTGGCAGAGGTCACTTTTTCTGGAAAATTTGAAGATTTTCAAAACCCGGCGGGCCAGAAAAATGAAAATTTGGCAAGTTTTCCAGATTTGGCAGAGGTCACTTCTTCTGGAAAATTTCATCATTTTCCAAACCCGGCGGGTCAGAAAAATGAAAATTTGGCAAGTTTTCCAGATTTGGCAGAGGTCACTTTTTCTGGAAAATTTCATCATTTTCCAAACCCGGCGGGTCAGAAAAATGAAAATTTGGCAAGTTTTCCAGATTTGGCAGAGGTCACTTTTTCTGGATAATTTCATCATTTTCCAAACGCGGCGGGTCAGAAAAATGAAAATTTGGCAAGTTTTCCAGATTTGGCAGAGGTCACTTTTTCTGGAAAATTTCATCATTTTCCAAACCCGGCGGGTCAGAAAAATGAAAATTTGGCAAGTTTTCCAGATTTGGCAGAGGTCACTTTTTCCTGAAAATTTCATCATTTTCCAAACCCGGCGGGTCAGAAAAATGAAAATTTGGCAAGTTTTCCAGATTTGGCAGAGGTCACTTTTTCTGGAAAATTTCATCATTTTCCAAACCTGGCGGGTCAGAAAAATGAAAATTTGGCAAGTTTTCCAGATTTGGCAGAGGTCACTTTTTCTGGAAAATTTGAAGATTTTCAAAACCCGGCGGGCCAGAAAAATGAAAATTTGGCAAGTTTTCCAGATTTGGCAGAGGTCACTTCTTCTGGAAAATTTCATCATTTTCCAAACCCGGCGGGTCAGAAAAATGAAAATTTGGCAAGTTTTCCAGATTTGGCAGAGGTCACTTTTTCTGGAAAATTTCATCATTTTCCAAACCCGGCGGGTCAGAAAAATGAAAATTTGGCAAGTTTTCCAGATTTGGCAGAGGTCACTTTTTCTGGATAATTTCATCATTTTCCAAACGCGGCGGGTCAGAAAAATGAAAATTTGGCAAGTTTTCCAGATTTGGCAGAGGTCACTTTTTCCGGAAAATTTCATCATTTTCCAAACCCGGCGGGTCAGAAAAATGAAAATTTGGCAAGTTTTCCAGATTTGGCAGAGGTCACTTTTTCTGGAAAATTTCATCATTTTCCAAACCCGGCGGGTCAGAAAAATGAAAATTTGGGAAGTTTTCCAGATTTGGCAGAGGTCACTTTTTCCTGAAAATTTCATCATTTTCCAAACCCGGCGGGTCAGAAAAATGAAAATTTGGCAAGTTTTCCAGATTTGGCAGAGGTCACTTTTTCTGGAAAATTTCATCATTTTCCAAACCCGGCGGGTCAGAATAATGAAAATTTGGCAAGTTTTCCAGATTTGGCAGAGGTCACTTTTTCTGGAAAATTTGAAGATTTTCCAAACGCGGCGGGTCAGAAAAATGAAAATTTGGCAAGTTTTCCAGATTTGGCAGAGGTCACTTTTTCCGGAAAATTTCATCATTTTCCAAACCCGGCGGGTCAGAAAAATGAAAATTTGGCAAGTTTTCCAGATTTGGCAGAGGTCACTTTTTCTGGAAAATTTCATCATTTTCCAAACCCGGCGGGTCAGAAAAATGAAAATTTGGCAAGTTTTCCAGATTTGGCAGAGGTCACCTTTTCCTGAAAATTTCATCATTTTCCAAACCCGGCGGGTCAGAAAAATGAAAATTTGGCAAGTTTTCCAGATTTGGCAGAGGTCACTTTTTCTGGAAAATTTCATCATTTTCCAAACCCGGCGGGTCAGAAAAATCAAAATTTGGCAAGTTTTCCAGATTTGGCAGAGGTCACTTTTTCTGGAAAATTTCATCATTTTCCAAACCCAGCGGGTCAGAAAAATGAAAATTTGGCAAGTTTTCCAGATTTGGCAGAGGTCACTTTTTCTGGAAAATTTCATCATTTTCCAAACCCGGCGGGTCAGAAAAATGAAATTTGGCAAGTTTTCCAGATTTGGCAGAGGTCACTTTTTCTGGAAAATTTCATCATTTTCCAAACCCGGCGGGTCAGAAAAATGAAAATTTGGCAAGTTTTCCAGATTTGGCAGAGGTCACCTTTTCCTGAAAATTTCATCATTTTCCAAACCCGGCGGGTCAGAAAAATGAAAATTTGGCAAGTTTTCCAGATTTGGCAGAGGTCACTTTTTCTGGAAAATTTCATCATTTTCCAAACCCGGCGGGTCAGAAAAATCAAAATTTGGCAAGTTTTCCAGATTTGGCAGAGGTCACTTTTTCTGGAAAATTTCATCATTTTCCAAACCCGGCGGGTCAGAAAAATGAAAATTTGGCAAGTTTTCCAGATTTGGCAGAGGTCACTTTTTCTGGAAAATTTCATCATTTTCCAAACCCGGCGGGTCAGAAAAATGAAAATTTGGCAAGTTTTCCAGATTTGGCAGAGGTCACTTTTTCTGGAAAATTTGAAGATTTTCCAAACCCGGCGGGTCAGAAAAATGAAAATTTGGCAAGTTTTCCAGATTTGGCAGAGGTCACTTTTTCCGGAAAATTTCATCATTTTCCAAACCCGGCGGGTCAGAAAAATGAAAATTTGGCAAGTTTTTCAGATTTGGCAGAGGTCACTTTTTCTGGAAAATTTCATCATTTTCCAAACCCGGCGGGTCAGAATAATGAAAATTTGGCAAGATTTCCAGATTTGGCAGAGGTCACCTTTTCCTGAAAATTTCATCGTTTTCCAAACCCGGCGGGTCAGAAAAATGAAAATTTGGCAAGTTTTCCAGATTTGGCAGAGGTCACTTTGTCTGGAAAATTTCATCATTTTCCAAACCCGGCGGGTCAGAAAAATGAAAATTTGGCAAGTTTTCCAGATTTGGCAGAGGTCACTTTTTCTGGAAAATTTCATCATTTTCAAACCCGGCGGGTCAGAAAAATGAAAATTTGGCAAGTTTTCCAGATTTGGCAGAGGTCACTTTTTCTGGAAAATTTCATCATTTTCCACACCCGGCGGGTCAGAAAAATGAAAATTTGGCAAGTTTTCCAGATTTGGCAGAGGTCACCTTTTCCGGAAAATTTCATCATTTTCCAAACCCGGCGGGTCAGAAAAATGAAAATTTGGCAAGTTTTCCAGATTTGGCAGAGGTCACTTTTTCTGGAAAATTTCATCATTTTCCAAACCCGGCGGGTCAGAAAAATGAAAATTTGGCAAGTTTTCCAGATTTGGCAGAGGTAACTTTTTCTGGAAAATTTCATCATTTTCCAAACCCGGCGGGTCAGAAAAATGAAAATTTGGCAAGTTTTCCAGATTTGGCAGAGGTCACTTTTTCTGGAAAATTTCATCATTTTCCAAACCCGGCGGGTCAGAAAAATGAAAATTTGGCAAGTTTTCCAGATTTTGGCAGAGGTCACTTTTTCCGGAAAATTTCATCATTTTCCAAACCCGGCGGGTCAGAAAAATGAAAATTTGGCAAGTTTTCCAGATTTGGCAGAGGTCACTTTTTCTGGAAAATTTCATCATTTTCCAAACCCGGCGGGTCAGAATAATGAAAATTTGGCAAGTTTTCCAGATTTGGCAGAGGTCACCTTTTCCTGAAAATTTCATCATTTTCCAAACCCGGCAGGTCAGAAAAATGAAAATTGGCAAGTTTTCAGATTTGGCAGAGGTCACTTTTTCTGGAAAATTTCATCATTTTCCAAACCCGGCGGGTCAGAAAAATGAAAATTTGGCAAGTTTTCCAGATTTGGCAGAGGTCACTTTTTCTGGAAAATTTGAACTTTGTCCAAACCCGGCCGGTCAGAAAAATGAAAATTTGGCAAGTTTTCCAGATTTGGCAGAGGTCACTTTTCTGGAAAATTTCATCATTTTCCAAACCCGGCGGGTCAGAAAAATGAAAATTTGGCAAGTTTTCCAGATTTGGCAGAGGTCACCTTTTCCTGAAAATTTCATCATTTTCCAAACCCGGCGGGTCAGAAAAATGAAAATTTGGCAAGTTCTCCAGATTTGGCAGAGGTCACTTTTTCTGGAAAATTTCATCATTTTCCTAACCCGGCGGGTCAGAAAAATGAAAATTTGGCAAGTTTTCCAGATTTGGCAGAGGTCACTTTTTCTGGAAAATTTCATCATTTTCCAAACCCGGCGGGTCAGAAAAATGAAAATTTGGCAAGTTTTCCAGATTTGGCAGAGGTCACTTTTTCTGGAAAATTTCATCATTTTCCAAACCCGGCGGGTCAGAAAAATGAAAATTTGGCAAGTTTTCCAGATTTGGCAGAGGTCACTTTTTCTGGAAAATTTCATCATTTTCCAAACCCGGCGGGTCAGAAAAATGAAAATTTGGCAAGTTTTCCAGATTTGGCAGAGGTCACTTTTTTCCGGAAAATTTCATCATTTTCCAAACCCGGCGGCTCAGAAAAATGAAAATTTGGCAAGTTTTCCAGATTTAGCAGAGGTTACTTTTTCTGGAAAATTTGAAGATTTTCCAAACCCGGCGGGTCAGAAAAATGAAAATTTGGCAAGTTTTCCAGATTTGGCAGAGGTCACTTTTTCTGGAAAATTTGAAGATTTTCCAAACCCGGCGGGTCAGAAAAATGAAAATTTGGCAAGTTTTTCCAGATTTGGCAGAGGTCACTTTTTCCGGAAAATTTCATCATTTTCCAAACCCGGCGGGTCAGAAAAATGAAAATTTGGCAAGTTTTCCAGATTTGGCAGAGATCACTTTTTCTGGAAAATTTCATCATTTTCCAAACCCGGCGGGTCAGAAAAATGAAAATTTGGCAAGTTTTCCAGATTTGGCAGAGGTCACTTTTTCTGGATAATTTCATCATTTTCCAAACCTGGCGGGTCAGAAAACTGAAAATTTGGCAAGTTTTCCAGATTTGGCAGAGGTCACTTTTTCTGGAAAATTTCATCATTTTCCAACCCGGCGGGTCAGAAAAATGAAATTTGGCAAGTTTTCCAGATTTGGCAGAGATCACTTTTTCTGGAAAATTTCATCATTTTCCAAACCCGGCGGGTCAGAAAAATGAAAATTTGGCAAGTTTTCCAGATTTGGCAGAGATCACTTTTTTCCGGAAAATTTCATCATTTTCCAAACCCGGCGGGTCAGAAAAATGAAAATTTGGCAAGTTTTCCAGATTTGGCAGAGGTCACTTTTTCTGGAAAATTTCATCATTTTCCAAACCCGCGGGTCAGAAAAATGAAAATTTGGCAAGTTTTCCAGATTTGGCAGAGGTCACCTTTTCCGGAAAATTTCATCATTTTCCAAACCCGGCGGGTCAGAAAAATGAAAATTTGGCAAGTTTTCCAGATTTGGCAGAGGTCACCTTTTCCTGAAAATTTCATCATTTTCCAAACCCGGCGGGTCAGAAAAATGAAAATTTGGCAAGTTTTCCAGATTTTGGCAGAGGTCACCTTTTCCTGAAAATTTCATCATTTTCCAAACCCGCGGGTCAGAAAAATGAAAATTTGGCAAGTTTTCCAGATTTGGCAGAGGTCACTTTTTCTGGAAAATTTCATCATTTTCCCAAACCCGGCGGGTCAGAAAAATCAAAATTTGGCAAGTTTTCCAGATTTGGCAGAGGTCACTTTTTCTGGAAAATTTCATCATTTTCCAAACCCGGCGGGTCAGAAAAATGAAAATTTGGCAAGTTTTCCAGATTTGGCAGAGATCACTTTTTCTGGAAAATTTCATCATTTTCCAAACCCGGCAGGTCAGAAAAATGAAAATTTGGCAAGTTTTCCAGATTTGGCAGAGGTCAGTTTTTCTGGAAAATTTCATCATTTTCCAAACCCGGCGGGTCAGAAAAATGAAAATTTGGCAAGTTTTCCAGATTTGGCAGAGGTCACTTTTTCCGGAAAATTTCATCATTTTCCAAACCCGGCGGGTCAGAAAAATGAAAATTTGGCAAGTTTTCCAGATTTGGCAGAGGTCACTTTTTCTTGAAAATTTGAAGATTTTCCAAACCCGGCGGGTCA
The DNA here is from genome assembly GCF_035594765.1 of Anolis carolinensis. Classification (NCBI taxonomy): domain Eukaryota; kingdom Metazoa; phylum Chordata; class Lepidosauria; order Squamata; family Anolidae; genus Anolis; species Anolis carolinensis. Next base: position 225,485,372 of record NC_085841.1, read on the forward strand.
GAAAAATGAAAATTTGGCAAGTTTTCCACATTTGGCAGAGGTCACTTTTTCTGGAAAATTTGAACTTTGTCCAAACCCGGCCGGTCAGAAAAATGAAAATTTGGCAAGTTTTCCAGATTTGGCAGAGGTCACTTTTTCTGGAAAATTTCATCATTTTCCAAACCCGGCGGGTCAGAAAAATGAAAATTTGGCAAGTTTTCCAGATTTGGCAGAGGTCACCTTTTCCTGAAAATTTCATCATTTTCCAAACCCGGCGGGTCAGAAAAATGTAAATTTGGCAAGTTCTCCAGATTTGGCAGAGGTCACTTTTTCTGGAAAATTTCATCATTTTCCTAACCCGGCGGGTCAGAAAAATGAAAATTTGGCAAGTTTTCCAGATTTGGCAGAGGTCACTTTTTCTGGAAAATTTCATCATTTTCCAAACCCAGCGGGTCAGAAAAATGAAAATTTGGCAAGTTTTCCAGATTTGGCAGAGGTCACTTTTTCTGGAAAATTTCATCATTTTCCAAACCCGGCGGGTCAGAAAAATCAAAATTTGGCAAGTTTTCCAGATTTGGCAGAGGTCACTTTTTCTGGAAAATTTCATCATTTTCCAAACCCGGCGGGTCAGAAAAATGAAAATTTGGCAAGTTTTCCAGATTTGGCAGAGGTCACCTTTTCCTGAAAATTTCATCATTTTCCAAACCCGGCGGGTCAGAAAAATGAAAATTTGGCAAGTTTTCCAGATTTGGCAGAGATCACTTTTTCTGGAAAATTTCATCATTTTCCAAACCCGGCGGGTCAGAAAAATGAAAATTTGGCAAGTTTTCCAGATTTGGCAGAGGTCACTTTTTCTGGAAAATTTGAACTTTGTCCAAACCCGGCCGGTCAGAAAAATGAAAATTTGGCAAGTTTTTCAGATTTGCAAGAGGTCACTTTTTCTGGGAAATTTGAGCTTTTTCCAAACCCGGCAGGTTAGAAAAATCAAAATTTGGCAAAGTTTTCATATTTGGAAGGCCTCACTTTTTCTGGAAAATTGTTGTTGGAATTCATTTTGTTAGTTTTCGTCCAGCTCTCTAATCTGTTAAGGTCATTTTGAGGTTTGATCCTTTCCTCTGAAGTATCAGCTATCCTTCCTAATTTAGTGACATATGCAAACTTGATAAGCACACCCTCCAAACCTTCATCCAAGTCATTAATAAAGATGCTGAACAGTACTGAGCCCAGGAGCAAATCCTACGACACTTCACTAATCACTTCTTTCCAGGATGAAGTGAAAGAAAAGTTTGCTTACTTGTAACCGTGTTTCTCCAAGTGGTCACCTGTGAAATTTGCACATATGGTTTTTCTGCGCTTGCGCAGTCAGTTTCGGAATCTTCTAGAAAGCTCTTAGGTACAATATTGGCATTAGCCCCGCCCACTCTCCCCATAAGAGTATATAACCAGTGGGAGGGGCTACAGCCTCAGTTCCTTTAGTCCACCACTATCGCAGCAGTTAGGGAATCTTTCTCTCATTTTTCTTCATGCCATTATTGTACCTAAGAGCTTTCTAGAAGATTCTGAAACTGACTGCGCAGGCACAGAAAAACCGTATGTGCGTATTTCACAGTTGACCATAATGGAGAACCATTGGTGAGCACTCTTTGATTCGGTTGCTTAACCAATTACATATCCACCTAATAGTATCACTGCCTAGCCCACATTTGACTAGTTTGTTTTCAAGAAGATCATGGGAACCTTGTTGAAGGCCCTACTGAAATCAAGATGTGCTACATCCATAGCATTCCCTGCATGTACCAAGCTTGTAACTCTATAGAGAAAAAGATTAGTCTGGCATGACTTGCTTTTGAGAAATCCATGTGTTTAAAAAAAAATATTTTTATTAAAGAGGTGTTCAAGTGGAGGAGGTAAAAAGCTTCACCCTTGGCAAAGCTGAAAAAAGTGATGGGGGAGGGGGGGGGAAACAGGGAAAGAAAAGGAAAATAAAGGAAAAGAGAAGTGCTTCCTTTCTTCTTTATAGTGGGGTCAATGGCCATGTCTCTTGTGTCATTATTTGCTCATCTGTAATCTCTTTAGTCTACTCTTACACTATTTAAATTAGGATCTTTAGCTTATTTTCTTTCATCCATTCTCTGAGAGGGGACCAGTCTGTTCTGTTTCTGATCTTACTCTGTGATTTGGCTATCAGGGAGGCCAGTTGGTCTATATTTATGATATCCATGAAATCCATATTGACTTTTAATTATTACAACATTCCTTTCTAAGTGATTGCTGACTGCCTCCTTAATGATCTGCTCCAGAATCTTTCCTGATATTTATATCAAGCTGACTGGACGGTAATTGCTTGGGTCCTCCTTTTTCCTCTTCTTGAAACATTTGCCTCCTCCAGTCTTCTGGGATTTCTCCTGTTCTCCAAGAATTCTCAAAGATTATTGCCAGTGATTCTGAAATTAATTCTGCTAGTTCCTTCAATACTCTTGGATGTAGTTCATCTGGCCCTGGAGACTTGAATTCATTTAGAGTAACCAGCTATTCCTGGACCACTTCTTTACCTATTTTGAGTTATATTTCCCCTATGATCTCATCCACTCCTTATTGCTTCAGTTGAAAATTGATTTCTTTTTGTGAGAAGACTGAGGCAAAGGTGGTGTTGAGCAGCTCAGCCTTTTCCCTGTCCGCATTCCACCATTTTCTCCACGCAGAGGCCCTACAGTTTCCTTGTTCCTCTTTTTTATACTGACATAACTAAATCACCCCTTTTATTGCTTTTAATCTCTCTGGCAAGCCTAGCTCATTTTGCACATTAGCCTTATAACCCCTGTCCTTACATATATTGGTTATTCATTTGAATTCCTCTTTGATGATTTTCCCCTTTTCCATTTCTTGTGCATGTCTTAGCTCAGTTAAAAGTTCTTTGGACATCCATTCTAGTTTCTTTACACTTCACTTTTTTTCTCCTTGCTGGCACTGCAATTATGCCTTCAGTATCTCACTTTTAAGAAACTCCCATCCATCATCATTAGCTCCCTTTTCTTTTAGTATTCCTGAGAAAGCAGCATGGTTTCTACCTCTTCATTAACTGGACAGAACCAGGCAGTTGCCCTGTTAATCAAAACAGAACTACTGTAACCGTGTTAGTATTGTGAGGGATGAGAAATCATACCACAGGCAACAAAAATCTGGATCAAGGTCAGGCCATGTAAATGTGCAAGAAATGATGATGGTGATCTAGAGTGGGGTACTCCATATCAGTGCCACCAAAATCCATATGGCCAGCCGCAGAGTTACCCAAGGGCTGGAGATTGTCCACACTGTATGCTCCCCAAGTCAGACAAATGGCTGAATGGTGTCCTGTCCAGATGGTGTCTGCACAGCCCAGTAAATTAGTAATGGTTCAGTGCTCCTTAACCTTCCCTCACAGTCTGAGAATAGCAGCGACCAACAGGCATTAATGTGTTGGTGGTGCAGCATCCTATGTCGCTGCTGTCCCAGTTGACACATAGAGCCCTGCCAGAAGTGAGGCTGTATCATGTGATGGGCAGTGTGGATCTCTGTGAGTCAATTCCACCCCAACCCACAAACAGATACTAAAAATGAGAGAAGAAAGCCTTTGTTAATACAAATAGATTTTTAAAAACACTTTCTAACATGTGTCTGTCCTCAAGACTCCTGGAATGACATATATGTGGGAGAAAGGGTGGGGTTAGGGTTTAGTCGTGGCGTTTGTGGAGATACTGGGCTGCTTTAATGATTGTGCATTCATCATTCCCTAGACTATGCAGATTCCTTTTTATACCTTCGCTGCAAATGTTTCATACCGGTATGTGTCACCATCAAACAGAGACAGGCAACAAATGAATGAGTGAAAACCCTGCTTTATCTCATTCGTCTCCCAGTGCAAGGTTAAGAGATTTAGGCAAGTATTACAGGAACATGGGAAAAGAGAACAACGAGGTCATTAGATATATGGTATAACAAACCCACTATTCACCCCACCCATGTTATTTTAATATTTGCTTAAATCTCTTAACCTTGTACTTGGAGGGAACAAAATGTTCCTTTAAGTCAACAGTAAAGAACCTCCATATTAGTCTCTGTTAATCTCATGATCTGATCCAAGAGATAAAGTTCAGGTAACTGAAACTAATTTAATTAAACGATTTCACAGTTCGTGCTGTTTGTGATAAGAAACTAATTTCCCAGTTGCCAAAATGTAACATTATCAAATTGATTTTCAAAGTCTCTGCAAAGTCCTAATGTGTTGCTTGAATATTGGGGAAGACAGATCTAATCCTGCCTCTTTTCAGCAGAAGAAATTCACCAGGGGTGTAAAGTTTGTTTGGCTTTTCCAAATATGAAGGCTTTCATTCATAGTCTCCTTATATCTGGTTGTGATGGCTGCTAAGCAAAGATTACCATTCAAAAGGTTGGTAGTCTTGAGCTTTGTGCAACTTGCAGATTCCCACAGAAGACCTCAGTTACATAGAGCTTGTCTTGGGATTCTAACTGTATGAAAGAGAAACAAGCCAGGAAAACCATATACTAGATCAATTGTTCCCAACCATTTTTTGACCATGGACTACTTGATCAGGGACCACTTTGACCAGGGATCACTTTCCAACATTAGTATCAAAAGGGTTATGAATCAATTTTGGTCAACTTTTTAATTTGGTTATTTGAATCGCCGATTCAGAAAATTGCATTGGAAGACCACATCAGCTCTAGTTTCTGATACAGAACATATGCCATCCAGTAGTCGCCATTTCCTCGCCCACAGAAAACCATATTTAATAATAGAGCTGATGTGGTCTATCCAATGCAGTGGTCAGCTCTGTGGAAAGGAGCAGAAATAAAATAATAAAGCGGAAGGAGGTTCGCAGACCAGATTTTCGTTCTCATGGCCCACTTCTGAGCCACGGCCCACAGGTAGAGAACCACTGTGTTAGATGAATGATGATCACTGGTTCCAAACAGGACACAAATGCTATTCATTGGAAAGTTTACTTCCATTTTATTTCCACTTTAACAGTTCTTGGATGATACATCATGCAGTCTGCCAGTGTATCTATACATTTTAATAGATAGTATTTCAGAATCAAGATCAAAAGACTTATCTATGGGGAAGGGAAGGGAGGTCCAGATTTGGTGTTATAGAGTTTGATTTATTCCAACATCGTTTCTAACAGTGGCAGTTTCTCCCCAGGTTGTGTCCATCAGAAAAGTATATCCACGTTTCATTTTTATCCCCCTCAAACAAGCTACGGTACAGATACGTAGATCCCAGAGAGTACACGTCTGGAGTACACATTACACACTTTACAAACTAGACATGTATACTTCTACAGAATGCCTGAATTCCTATTGTTCTTTCTTCTACTATTAAAAGTGTTTCAAAAAATGGCAGACACAGAAGTATTTAGGAGTAAGACACTAACTTGAGAGTGATATGGTGTAAGGGTGCTTAAGACAGACAGTTGTTCAGTGTGTGTTTTAGCTTCATAAAGGCATTAAGTCAAGCTAATTATCAACACACAGGAGAGAACATCATCCTGTAGGCAGATTTTTTAAAAAATTGTGGTGTAAATGGCTAGTTCATATTTGAAAAGCGTTTTTAAATTCCCTTGCCCCAAAGAGGTATGAAGGCAAAAGGCACAGTCCATTACAATCTGCATAACCTCTGTTTCAATGTAGCTTGCCTGGGGAACACACACGCGTAGCACTTTCTAAAACAGAGACAGTTTCTATTCTTTGAGGCCATATGAAATTTAAAGACTAGTTTGAGATGCGTGGTACAGTATGGCCTCGGTACCTGCAGGACTGGTATATAGGTTTTACCTACCCACATCTGACAAAACAGGCCCTCTCTAGGAATTTTCTACATCTTCCAGGTGACTTTATGACATGTTTTCAATGGAAGTCATCACAGAGTTGCTTTAGAGCAGTAGTTCTCAGCCTGTGGGTCTCCAGGTGTTTTGGCCTACAACTCCCAGAAATCCCAGCCAGTTTATCAGCTGTTAGGATTTCTGGGAGTTGTAGACCAAAACATCTGGGGACCCACAGGTTGGGAACCACTGATCTAGAGAACCTAGCAAATTCCCGGAGAATCTGCTAGGCCCTTTAGGTCAGCAATTCCCAAACTGTGTTCCATGGAACCCTAGGTTTCCGCAAAGCACCAAAGGGCTCCTGCAAAAAATAATAAAAAAATAAAATAAAATCTAATTTAAAATAGGTTATAAAATAAAACCACACAAAGCCAACTATTTTATTTACCGCCTTCATAATAGCTATTTTGTACTACAACTTTTGGATTCAGGTATGTAGTTACTGGCTTCACATTTCGACATTGTATTTGTATACATGAGTGATTCATACACAGTCAATTTTTCACGTTGATTCCACATTTCCTTTTTCAATTTTTTTTCTTTCTGGAACAGTTTTGAAATGAAATATGTTTTGGAATATTATTTATAGAATATAAAGCATAAAATTTACTCAAAAGCTAAACATTATATAAATAATTGGAAAAATTTATTTGAATTAGCAAAATTTTCTTTTTTCTTGTCAGGAGCAACTTGAGAAACTGCAAGTCACTCTGGTGTGAGAGAATTGGCCGTCTGCAGGGACGTTGCCCAGGGGATTCCTGGATATTTTGATGTTTTACCTTCCTTGTGGGAGACTTCTCTCATGTCCCAGCATGGAAACATGATGATTAAACAAATCAGGAATAGAATTAGGGTTCCACAGAAAATAAATGCCTTCTGACCAAAAAATGACCAAAAAAGTTTGGGAACCACTGCTGTAGGGCTACTCTGTAATAACTTTCAGTATAAGGTGATCATTTTAATATCAGTCACCATTATGCATGGTTTCCTGTTTCCACCATAGAAACAGAGGAACTGTGGTATTTTGTTATCACAAAGTCAGGTTTATCATAATTTAGACTTCAATTTGGAAGTAAATTTTCTAGTTTCCTACATTTTCAAATAGCGTTCCCCCCAAGTCACTGAGATATGTATGCAGCAAACCTTCAAGGACTATTCAGACTTTATAGACTAATATACTTTAAATTATTTCAGTTTAGCAGATTCAAGACAGTCCATTCTCTCACATTTGCCTGGCAAAATACATCCTTAGCAAACATAGTTTTGATCTTACCTTTTGTCTTAATGGGAAAAATATAAAACAAAATATAAAGTGTACCTGACGATAACTGTTTTGGAAGGTAAGGGAAAAATACAGTGGACAATTTGAAAAACCAACAAAATGTCACACAGAAATTCTCCCTTAAGTAGCATGACATGTTCATTTATCAGATAATGGGTTTAAGTCTTATTTAAAGCAAGATGAAATAATACTTAACATTTTTTAAAAGGCAAGGGAAAAAATCCCTCTAAAATGTCAATCACTTGAAAACAGAATTCTGCTGATTGCATAGCAGAGATGAAATTTCTATTTTAGTGTACAAAAATACTGCAAAAATAGTACTCTAAAAGTATGCTAAAATTGTAATTGAGAAATTAGATTTGGAACTCTGAAGCAAAGAAGTGGCTCTTAGCAGCAAAATAAGACAAAGATGTGAGAACACATTAAAAATCCAGCTTTGTGGACTGTAATGCATCACCCCTTTTGAGCCTTCCAAATTTCAGGAAAACCTGTCTTCTCTGAACCAGGATGGAAAATTCAGTTCTGAGGCGTCAAGCACCAGCTAGATGAACTGACTGGCCGATCAGCAACTAGCTGTTCAGGGCAATTATCCTTAAAGAAGCATTAAAGCTAACTTTTCCACAATGCTTCAGAGACTCGTATGGAAAACGACAAACTTCAAAAGATAAAGGTACCAGAATACATCACTGCACCCAATTCCCATTCATCCTTGTGATGACTGTCCCATGTATAACGTGCTCAGGGGAGTGCATTGATCCTGCTGAATTTTTATTTTGATGGAACACCAAACAATGTAGTAATAGGCAATGGCTGCTCAGCCAGACAAAAAAAATACAAGAAAAAACACTGTACAACATGGTTTGCATTCACCCCTAAGACCTAGGCCCCATCAACACTGCTATATAATGCAGTTTCATAGTGCAGTTTAACTGCACTGAACTGGATTAGATGAGTCTACACCAGCATGGGCAAACTTCGGCCCTTCAGATATTTTCGACTTCAACTGTCACAATTCCTAACAGCCTAGCGGCTGTTAGGAATTGTGACAGTTGAAGTCCAAAACACCTGGAGGGCCGAAGTTTGCCCATGCCTGGTCTACACTGTCATATAGTGCAATTCAATGCAGTTAAACTGCATTCTGAAAATGCATTATATGGCAGTCCAGATGGTGTCCTAGTTTGTATGTTATAATGCTGACTATTTGATTCATTTTTATAACACTGGTATTAGATGCTGTTTTAAATGTAATATTTAGACAATTTCGTATGTAGAATGCTCCCAGTGCGTACGGTTTCTTGAACACTGTTCCACAGAATGCAAACCAAACATAAACAACAAAATCATACCACGTTTCAACGTAGACGTTAAGACCGCTATTTGGAGCAATTCCCAAATAGCGGAAATCATTTCAGGCAGCCTTATTGTAGCTACTACAGCATAGAAACTGGCAATTAAGACCCCTGATGTAGAATCATGATTAACAGGAGGCTTCCTGGCATTTATACATGTAACAAAGTGGTTGGCCATGTTAATTCTAAGTTTGGATATAGCAAATTCACATTTCAGTATACTGGCAGTGCATATACATGTATATTAAAGAGAAAAACAAGATTTACAGACAAAACCCCAAACTCAACAGAATAAATTAAACAAGGATGAGAAATCCTTCATTAAATATATAACAAAAATGTCAACCTCCAACCCCACAAATAGTGCAACTCTTAATAAATTAAACAAAACCTGAATATCTCTGCTACAGTGAGAGCTTCTAAGCAACATTGGGACAAAATGTCTGGAATCAGATCCTGTTTTTTGTCTTTTTTTTTTGCAAAGTATTTGGACCAGATTAATATTTTAATGGATAGCATTATACACACACAAACACATACATTGACTTTATGCGTGTCTATGGTTATTTTCGAGCACTGTGGAGGTTAGCATTCACTCCTGTCACAGATGCCAATCCCAAACTATACCTGGAAGGAAAGAGGGATTTCCTGCACCCCATAGCAAGATGCAAAGAGATTGTCTTGGGGCATCAAAATCTAGACCAGTGGTTCTCAACCTGTGGGTTCACAGGTGTTTTGGCCTACAACTCCCAGAGATCCCAGCCAGTTTACCAGCTGTTGAGATTTCTGGGAATTGAAGGCCAAATCATTTGGGGACCCACAGGTTGAGAACCACTGATCTAGACTATCCCAGTGAAACTCTAAGATATTCTCTTCATATCTATAGCGACACAGCCAGACACTGCCGAGACGCCCCCGACAGCCCTGTTCCCTACTGAGCATGGGATGGCCATGGAGCATGGCTTCAGTATATCTACATTAGGTCCTATGATGGTGGAGATCAATGGCTCAGAACAGTTAGTGGTAGCTCTACACAAGGAGGTATATGCTATGCCAAACCATGTTGAAGTCAAAGCTTATCCACCAAATATGTTTAGAAGCTCCCAAATGTACCATTGACTAATCAATCTATCTATATATACATATAGTCACAGCATCAACCAGGACTGAATGAATGTCAACTCTAATTTTGTCCTTTGAAAACCCATTTTCCTTCAGGACCATACATTTTAATGTGCAGCATAATAAATGTATATGTGAAATATGACAGAAACACAACAGGCATATTTAAATAGCAGATTTATAACCTGCCTACATATTGTATTTTCTCTGGTTATGTTTGCTTTCCACAAAAAGAAAATAACATCCACTGTCTGTCATGAAGAGAGAACTTAAAAGAAGTCTATTAATCTTCCTATTGGTTGAGTGAGCTAAAATTATACTATCCCTGTGCAGACTTGCATATTGATCAGTTCCAGCATATATTGTTATACATTTCAATTTTAAACAAAAAGACACCTTCCATCTTTAACTCCATTTACACTACACACTAAGCATGTATATTTGTTAATGTTGATCACCCTCAAGAGCATTTTTTCATTACTATACATTGCTATCTCAGCTTTCTGGTTTATAGTGGGGTCTTTTGAAATTATAAAGAAATTGAGTTGGGAAGGAAGAGGCGAAACATGGTTTAAACTAGTTTTAATTTAATTTTAATCTGAACCACATTTCTATAGGGTTATTGGCATTTCTGACCAAAGGAACCATGATTATAGATCAAATGCTAAATTATGATATTTGATTATGATGGGATTGCTAAACTTTAATATCTAGAGTAGAGACAAACATCTACAACTGGGGCCAGTTTTTACTCTTCATTGAAAACCAGCAAAAAATGTCTTGGAAGTCTCCTCTGGTTTTCAAGTCCTTCAAAAAAAAAAAAATGAAGTTATGGATAATGCTCAGCTTGTTTTGTGGATTCCTGCGGTGATTTGGGCTGATCTGGGTGACTCTTTTCCCAAAGCAATTTTTACAAAATATTTAAGGAATTTGGGGGCACAGAAGCAGCAAAAAGGGGAATTGGGGGGCAGCAAACTGCCTGCAGGCCACACTTTCCCCATCCCTGACCTAGAGCTATACTAGTAAATTCCTCTACATTCCTAGAGTTTGATGTCTACCAAGTCCAAAGATTTCACCAAGATATAAGAAACGCATCTTTGGGGATTTTTATTTCTGGAAAGCATGTTAGATGGGTTGGGTTTTTTCAAACCATATAACTGCACACATCCTCTAAAATATAAAATAATATGCATATTATACAGGAAGCCAGAAAATCATGATGGAACACAATCAACTGCTTTTGGTGGCACTTGGTTGTTGAATGGTTCATTCTCTGATGCTAGGGTTGTGTGGATGCAACAGAGTCCTTCAGAAGAACAACAAAACAAAGAAGCATCTGTGCCAGGATCAATGCCCCAACCAAACTGGCACAATAGAGTCAAACACGTTCAGTCAGTGGTAGAGATTGAGCAGCAGACTCCTACTGTTAGCCCAGGTGCATGTGTTAGATACACTGTACAGGGTTTTAGAAGAAAAGTTGGGTTTGAGGCACACTTTCTGTACACATAGAGATTCTACAAAGCTGAAAAATTCTGAAACGAGTGCACTGCAGATGGCTATAGGATGCATACAATGAACAGAAGTACAGATCCAATCCGAGGAGGAAAAGATCTAGTGAGCTGATTATGAGTTTCCATATGCGAAATGGAGCCTGGCCTGTCTGGGGAAGAAAAAGTTCAAAATACGTTAATTCCACATCCTGCAAAAGCAATACACACATACTGTAACTCTTAAATAAATTGACGTATTGAAAGCTCTATCTAAATTAACTTCACAGCAGTAGCAGCTGATGGGGTTTACAATGAGGACAACCTTCAATAAGCGAAACAACCTGCATCAAGCTTTCTTTTGTATGTTTTGATAACACAGCCCAAACAAAAAAAATCTTGGTGTCTACATTTTTAAGCTTGTTCCTGGGGTTAATTAGGGCACTGATGCAGAATATTGCATTGAATTGGCTGCATCTAATTTTGTAAATATGGTTATCATGATTTTCTATAGGCAAGCAGATAAGGAGTGGTCTATGGCATATGTTCTGTATCTCAAAAACTAAACCTCATAGGAGAAAATTGGTGTCATTTTTGGAATCAGCAGGTCAAATATATCTTGAAACAGGTCTAACATGTGAGACACCAAAATATGTGTTGGCCAGGAAAAATTAAAAAGACAGCTTTTATCCTTCAACAAAATGATGAAGCATTTTTCCCCCACAAGGAAGCAATCAGAATCTAACATTCCAATAGAATTTCAGCCACCAGTAATTGACAAAAGCAATGAAGCACAGACTGGACAAAGTAACCATGAAAACCCATTGGATGTTGAACTTCTATTGAATGTTGAAATTCCCCTGGAAATCCATTCAGGTCAAAATCAAAGAGATTTAATCTGACAAATGCCTTTGGGAAGGGCATTTTATGGAAATGATACCACCATGGAGGAAACTCTTGAGTGGTTGTAACCCCTAATCTGTTCCTCTTAAAAGAAACATGCAAATAAAAATGTCATTAAAGTCAAGCAGGACAACAAAATTTTCAAGTAATTACTATGAGTTTTTAAAAAAATTAAAGACTTATTAAAGTACACGGGCTAAGTTCCTACGGGATCACTACCATGTATATGTTGAAAAGAAAAAACTCACCATGATTAATCACAATCCTCAGGTTGTGTAATTGGACTAATTAAGGCCAACTATTTTAGACCACTTCCTAAGGGGGTATAACTGCAGGGTGTTTGCAATGTAACACTGGGCTTACTGAATGTTTGCTCCTGGGTGGAAGCTCTTGACTTGCAGCCCATTTGATATTGCAAGTGTTGTCTTCTCTGTTTATCCACATGAAGAAGGAATGAAGCAAGGAAGAAAATAAACTTTTGTAATGGACAGCGTTGCATGAAGGAATGCAAAGGACTATGTGTGAGCATCTACAGGAGGACTGTGACTGCTTATGTTGAAGTTGCTGTGTTAGTATTTTTAAACTCTGATACACAAGAGAAAACTTTGAATCCTTCATTCATTTTGTGTTGCTCAACTTTTGAATATTAAAAGGATTTAGTTTTCTGGTGATCTGCTCACTGACCTGCACGTATACACAAACCAAAAGAAAGACCCCCTTCAATTGGTCTGAGAAACTGACTGGTATACTACTGAGATATTATGAAGACAATATTAGCCTTGAACTAGTAAGAATCCATTAGAATCCCACCCTCAGTTGGGAAGCTCAGTAGATAACCTTGGAAAAGCCACTGTACATTCTTCCTTGACATTTCAGGGATACTAAATAGCAGAGGACCAACAGTTAAGGTTAGCCTATTGGTTTAGAGAATATCAGTTCTGTTCTGATTTTGCAATAAGTATATTGAAGTACACTTTTGTTAAACTAGTTTCAAACAGAATCCAAAAAAATAAGGCTTTTACTTCAAGTGTTTCTTTTTAGCTTGTCACAGTTAGGTTTACAGCTCCATTTATTTTGGGTCTTTTACTATTATTCTTGGGAAACAAATAGCTTCCTTTTATGCCTTTTCAACCCTAGCTAAGTCAAAATAGTTAGCACCATATTAGTCTGTGCCTTGGGGTTTCTCCACCTGTTCTATAGATATGCTGTTGACTCAAACCTTTTCATGCAGATTGTTGTTTTAAGGCACACAAAAGAGATAAACTCATTTCATGTCAGCCTGAAAGATCCTCAAGGAGCACTAGCATAAAGGCTGTTTACAGAGTTTGTGTTACAGGTTCTATCATAAGTTTTCCAGTTTCTTTTCAAGTGCATGTTATTTCATTGGCAAGACCAGAAGATGAAGCAAAGAAATATTGCTGCCAGACAGTCATATGAAAAATATAGCAACCTCTAATCACAGTACAGAAAATATTTTAAAAACACAGCCACCAAAGTCAGAGAATATTTAATAAAGTCAGCTCTTTATACAAATTCACATTTTGTATACAAAACACACAAAGAGAGCGACATTTATCTAACGTGTGCCATCAAGTTGTTTCCTAGTTATAGTTATCCTAAGGCAAATGTATCATGGGATTTTATTGGCAAAATGAGTGGAAATAGTGTGACCTGTCCAAAGTCCCCCCAGAGAGTTTCCATGGCTAAACAGAGATTCAAAACTCCAACACCCAAACTGCAGGCTTTTCTAAAAATGTCCAAAAGAACACAATGAACACATACATAAATCTCTAGTTCTTGCTCTTTTCTGATCATATGGAGTGGATTCAGGTTGGAAAAGCTGATAACATTATTTCAAAATTATCCTTATATGGAGATATGGAGAATTATTATTTTCAAACATCAATAAATTATGTGTAGTTGAGCTTTAATTAAAAAAATTTTTTTCATGTCAGGAGCAACTTGAGTCGCTTCTGGAGTGAGAGAATTAGCCGTCTGCAAGGACGTTGCCCAGGGGACGCCCAGATGTTTTGATGTTTTTACCATCCTTGTCCCCACATGGAGCTGGAGCTGATAGAGGGAGCTCATCCGCACTCTCCCTGGGTGGGATTCGAACCTGGCAGCTTTCAGGTCAGCAACCCAACCTTCAAGTCACTTAGTCCACTACACCATCTGGGGGCTCCAATTTAAAAATATCAAATTGATATAAAATCATAGTTTTTACACCACAGCACAACACGCACACTTGTATGTTAGGAAAATTCAGAGTTTAGGGGGATCATCTGCTTATGATGTTTATTTGAGATGTTAGAAGGGCAGTTTGCTTAAGATTCTTCGATGGTTTTTAAAAATATATCAACAATAACATTATTTGGAAACAGTCATCAAAAATGGATACACATGAATATATTCAGACTAGTATCAGAATAGCATGAATATCCAAAAGTATCCATCTATCGTCAACATTATGATGCATCTACAGCAGCACTGGGAATTTACAGTGGCTCTCAGTCTCTACTCATACCTTCAACCCGCTGACAGAAAACAAAAACAAAAAAACTACCTTCCTTCTTCACATTTTCTATTGAATAGGGGCAATGAGTTGCTAACTTAGAAACACGCACTGAGAACAACAAAATTCCCCTACGCTCACCTTATATTTATTTCATGTTGTGATAATATCCTCCTCCTCGAATGGCATGAATGGCTGTTGGAGAAGATGCTGGATAATGTCCAGGGCGTATTGGCTTGGCTGCAAAGATGATCAGAATTGTTTAGACAAAAGATGTATCGCTTTCCATTTTATTTCAGTACTTATCTGCTACTTTGCCTTCCTGTGAAAAGCTAAGAGTAAACACAAAGTAAAAGTGGAAGGCTCATGAAGTTACTAAATTTATATTGAACATGTTTTGCCATAAACATCAACTATAGATTTTTAGGTCTAGCAGTAAAGTCAATTCGTTTAGAAGACATAAGCAGAAACATCTTCTTTGTGATGGACCTGCATCTGTAGACCATAATCACCATTATCTTGAACTGAAGTCAAGTCTACTGAGCTAGTATTTACTTTGGTATCATTCTCTGAACAAAGACTAGTTCTCTTTCTATAATGTTGGCTGTTCCACCACAAACTGCAGGCGAGGCATAGAGAACTGGCAAGAACACCAGAGAGATGGCAGGGAAAAGTGATAACTCTCCATAATAGTTTTTTTTAATGTCAGGAGTGACTTGAGAAACTGCAAGTTGCTTCTGGAGTGAGAGAATTGGCCATCTGCAAGGACGTTGCCCAGGGGATGCCCGGATGTTTTGATGTTTTACCATCCCTGTGGGAGGCTTCTCTCATGTCCCCGCTTGGAGCTGGAGCTGATAGAGGGGGCTCATCTGCGCTCTCTCTGGATTGGATTTGAAGCAGCAACCTTCAGTTCAGCAACCCACTCTTCAAGTCAGCAGTCTGCTGGCACAAGAGTTTAACCCATTGCGTCACCGGGGGCAAGAAGAGCAGGTGGAAGAGCTTTCGGTCATGTGAACTTTCACCTGCAGCTCGAACTGCTGTATTTTACACACAGGATCTAGAGGATCAACACAACTTAGAGGAGATAACTCCCCCCCCCCCTCCATGCACGAACACACACATTGCACACCCTCAAAACACATATCTAGAGAGCGGAGAAGTCACCCAGAGAAGGTTTTAGGGAACAACACAACAGAAGGAAAGAAAATCTCATTGTGATAATCACACAGTGGGTTTAAGACACCAATTTACTATATAACATATACTAGTTTTACATATTGGAAGACAGCATTCCAATAACATTCACTAGATGTGGTATGCCAATGGTTCTTAACCTTTTCTTTGACAGAGGCTCCCTTTAAATATTTTCTTGTTGCTGAAGAACACCAAGACTTTGGATTTAAGTGTTGATGAGACTGAACTGCTCTCTGCTGGAAAGGAGCAAAGGGAGGAGCAGGTAGAAGTGCAAAGGCTGTCTGGTGCCTTTGTTACTCGGCTGTTCAACCGGCCTCCTCTGTGGTTTAAGTGTTTCTGATCGAAGACTGAATTGCTCCCAGTTGGAAAGGAGGAAAGGGAGATGAAGAGTAAAAGGAAAAGGTTGGATGACTATACTGTCACTCAGCTGTTCAACTGTGATAAGGAATGTGAATGCCCAGCCAGCCAGCCTTTGCCTGGGCTCCTGTCCCATAGCCCCTCTGCTGCAGGAAGAAGATGGGCTGAACAGCCTTCAAGCCTTTGTGGGTCCCCTCTGGGGGTATTGCAGGCCCCAGCGACTGGCCAGACTGTCATGGGACCAATTCCCAGGGCTGAATTTGCAAGCCCTGGATTTGGAGCCATAACATAAACAATCCTGAATGCCTCATGAAAACACCTGGCAGCAGAGCATGGGAACTCGGGGTTGAAAATCTAAACAATTATAATGAGTAGTTTGTGTGGGAATAGTAGAAATGTGAGACAGGGGGTGGGGTTTGGTGATGATATTTACGTGTGATGTTACGTTGCAACCAAGGTGATAAAATTGCTGGTGTGTAAACATTATGTCATTCTCGACTTTTTCCAAGTCAGGTGTTCTTCAATAAAGATTGGTTTTGAGAGCAGCTGTCTTTGATCTGCGTTCATGCTGGTCGTTTGAAGTGAGCGTGACACCAGACCACAGTTAAGAACTGCTGTGCTATGCTTTCCAATAAATGCAGTGCTGTATTTTTCTAATAACTTCTCTCATGCAAGACTTACCAATCTGAGCAGAGTGTGCTCTCCTCGCCATGTTCTTGGCTCTCACTGCCTCTTTAATGCGATCTACCTCCTGCTGGTATCGCTTCCGGTCTCGCATGGCATTTTCTTTGGCTTCCTTCAATGCACTCTCCAAGGCTTTGACTCTCTCTGCTGTAGCCCGAAGTCGTTTCTCCAGTTTAGGAAGCTCACAGCGAAGATCTGCATTATCACGTACCAGCTTTAAAAGATTAAAAATAAGGCTGATGTTTAGCCAAAGGAGAGAGAGGGCGAGTTTAAAGGAATGAATCCCAAAATACAAAAAATATGCTGCTGGTTTATCAGATTATGTTTTTGTTCTGGGGACAAATCTTAACTTGATGGTGTGTTTGATTAATTCCAGTATTTCCACCCTCTTCTTCAGTTTCTCACCCAGATTAAAACTACATCACCAAGTATTGCAATAATAATAATAATAATAATAATAATAAGTCATATATAAGGGGAATAGATTAAATATAACATAATATATTAAAGTTTACTGTTTTCCATATATAAATTTGGTGGATGTCTAAGTTGGAACACAGTTTGTAAGGTGATATGTTTGGGAAAAGATGGAAAACTTGGTTTTTTAAAATATAAAGACAAACATCTTATTATTTGAGACATTTTTATTTCCTTCCTTTTTTAGTTTGAGGACCTTTTGTAACAACAACAACTACTACTACTACTACTACTACTTTATTTTTATACCCCGCCACCATCTCCCCAAAGGGACTAGGGATGGCTTACATATGGTACAAAAAGTCCAACATACAAACATACATAAAAGCAACAATCAATTAAAATAGGACCACCAATAAAATAAAATAAAAACATCATAAAATAAACAATTTGTATAAAACACAATTGCAAATAAGAGAAAAACTTTTTATCCTTTGTATATAAAAAAGAATAATATGCTAACTTTAGGTTTTGATAATCTATAGCTTTGGTTAAGGTGATGAAGACTATGAATAGTATTTAAATTGAAGAAGTTAAGATCTATAAATATCATTAGGTAAGTTGGACATCAATGCTGTTTTGGGGGTCCCTCCCCTTTTTCTCTGCACTCTGTCAATTTTCTTGTTTGTCTACATAGTTTGTTCTCTTTTAATGTCTTAGAAAATGTCTAATTGCTTTTTAAGTAAAGCTGTATACTAATAGCTAGGGAAACTCTTCAGTTAGTTTATATTGTTGACATTAGCTTTTTTTCCCCCATCTACTTTTTCCAAGCTTTCCAATACCATGTTGATCACGTAAGAGCATCTGCCAATATGGGACAACAAGCAACAGCAGTAAGAACCCCACCTGTTTGTGAACCTTTGTAAGTTGTTCAAGATTGTTTTCCAGAAAAGAGATTTTCTGCTTCTGAGCAGCACTTCCACCACCATCATCACTGTCCAGTTCCACACTCTGTGCAGGCAAAGAAACAAAGCATCTAAACACAGGGAAATACATTTTATTTGACCATTTGCTACCAAAATTTCATTTTCCATCTCCCTGACTTTATTTGACCAATTTTTGTCTATTTTCCTGATTATCACTCATAAAAGCTTTTTTTCAAATTACATTATAGCAAATAAAGGTTTTACGACCACATAGATGCCGAAAGATATAAATATTGTGGTTTATTTGTTGTTATTTTACATCAGTGGTACCTCCAGGTGTTTTGCACTTTAATTCCTGAAAGTTGTATCCAATGTTACCAATAACTAGGAATTGGGGGAACTAAATTCCAAAACAGCTGGAGGACCAAAGTTTGGGAATTTTTATTTTACAAAATTGAGTTTCACTATGAGTTCCTTTGAGCACATACAATTAAAGAGAAGAAACATATCTTGAATGTGAACTAACAATTACATCTAGATGGAAACTTCAGTACAATGATGAACGACTGAATATTTTTATTCTTGCTTTAAAGCTTTAATATAATTAACCAAAGCAATGGAATTTCACTGTATTTTTCTTTAAGAAATAGTGTAGCTGAAGCCATGTCATGAAATCACAATATAAATAGATTTTGTGTTCTTCTAATAATAATTAAAATAAAATCTATGCCAAAAATTTCCTTTTTTTGTTTCCCAATTCCCTTACTTTCCGATCAACTTTTTCCCAATCCCCTCCTCTTCTGCTTTGCATTTCAAGGGACTGAATTCCCAGCACTTGGTTTATTTGTATAAAACTAAGATACATTCACACTCTACTGCAATACATAGGTCTCCTATTCTATTGTACAATGTTTGCATCACAACTTACTTTTTTTACTCTGGTGGTGAGATCCTGAACAAAGAGTTTGCGTAAATTATGGAGAGTCTGGAGTTCTCTAGCCTGTAAATATATACATATACATACACATGAATATTTTTTTTAAATACCTTATAGAGATCCATTTCAACTAAGCAATATAAAACTATTATATAAGTACAGTCTTATTATGCAATGGAAATATTTTAAATATGTCATTGTGGCAGTGTGTGTGATGTGAGTTTTCCAGCTGCCTGTTGATTTATGGTGATTCCATGAATTTCATAGGATATTCTTAAGCAATGAATACTCAGATGGTTTTGCCAGTTCTCCTGTCTGAAATATACCTTATGGTTCCTGGTATTTGTTAACTGTTCCTCATTCAAGTACTAACCAGACCTGTCCCTGCTTAGCCTGTAAATCTGATGGGATCTGGTGGCAGATGTCTGACTTGACTATGTTCGTCCACATCTTAGTTTACCTCCAGGTTGAACTACTGTAACACACTCTATGTGAGGCTGCCTTTGAAGACGGCTCAGAAACTGCAGTTAGTATAAAGGTTGGCGGTCAGGTTGTTAACTGGAGTGAATTACAGGAAACGATCAATCTCCCTATTTAAACAGCTTCACTGGCTGCCAATATGTTTCCGGTCTCAATTCAAGGTGCAGGTTATCACCTATAAAGCCCTTAACGGTTTGGGACCTGCCTATCTTCGCGACCGCATCTTCCCCTACGAACCTGTGCGATTTCTAAGATTGTCTGGGGAGGCTCTCCTCTAGCTTCCACCCCCATCAAAAGCGCAGTTGGTGAGGACGAGAGAGAGGGCCTTCTCAGTGGTGGCCTCCAGCTCTGGAACTCTCTCCCCAGGGAGATTAGACTTGCACCCACTTTTCGTGAAGATCTAAAAACGTGGATGTTCCACAGTGCTTTTGATTAGGCAGTTCCCCAGATAATTTTGCCCCCAGCTATGGTCTAAAGTCTAATCCTTCCACTTTACTACTGCTCCCTACCCAGAGATATAGTGCTCTACTTTATACTACCCTCTATTTCTAAATTCGTCATCTGGCTTTTGCACTTTATCCATCAGCCCTGTCCTTGCAACTGACTAGAACTAGTCCTGCCCGTCCTTCAGAAACTGTTTACTATTCAGGCCATTGGTGGTTGTTCGATGGTGTTTTTTACTGTATTATGTTGTGTGTTGTTTTATTTTGTCCTATTATGATGTTGTTATATCAATTTTATTATACTATATTTTAACTATGTTGATTGGGCTTGTTCTCATGTGACCCGCCCAGGTCCCTTTGGGGAGATGGAGGCAGGATACAAAAATAAAGTTGTTGTTGTTGTTGTTGTTATGTTCAAAATGGCAAAACTAATCAATCCCACTATAGTATATATCAATGTGTGACACATTAAATTACTTGGTTCTTTATATTTTAAGGGCACATACTCTGATTTCTTTTCAAATTGTATATTTTATATATTCATACACAATGCACAATTAATAAAACCACAATAAAAGGGGCACCACTCAATTAAAGATCTCTTAGTTGATTAATTTTCATCGATGAATGAACAAATTTAAGCAAAAACAGTAGTTCTAAAGACAAAACTACATTAAAATATTCATGTGAATTCTCTAGCAGGTATTTATGATGTGTGTGAAAGAAAGAGAATGAGAGATAGACTCCCAAAATAGTGCTTGCCATTAAATTAGCTCAAAAATCAGATAATGTAATCTAATCAATCAGAGACACTGGTTACCAACAGCAGTATTAGAAATGAGATAATATTTATAAATGCACTCAATCTATCATGGATCCTTCATTCAATGGATTATCTTTTAAGCTTGGTATTATATAGAAAGACAAAAATAACACAGTATATGGAGTGGAATATACAGCACCATTGATTGTATCTACAAGAACTGATCTCTGATAGAGGAGGCAACTATATAAATTAATGAACATGGTCAGTCTTGACTGTGCTAACCATATTTGGAAGAGCAGAACAAAGTGAATAAGGATCTCTTTCTTTCTTCCTCCCTTGCTATTCCTCTATGGACAAAGGAAAGGATAATATTCTCTGTTCTGATCAGCTCTCTAATGGGTTCCCTGAACCATTGTCTGTGGAACAGGGCCAGAATCTTCCAACACATAGACTCTATTCAGGCATGAGACGGTGTTAGCCTCTTGGCAGGAGACGGGGAAGCAAAATGGGAGAATGTGCCAGATCCTCCATGTGTAAAGGGTGACTGTCGGTTGCACAGAGCCTTTTGTATGCTGAAGTTATCTGGGTAAATCAGAGGTCTGGGTGAGGCGGACGTAACAAAAAATGGGGACATAAATACCATGATTATCTCTGCTCAGCTCCTTATACATATTTTCTACATGCAATCAGAAATACAAGTCATATTCTCATCAATGCTTGGGTGTATAGACTTGGCACTGTGGTCAACCTGTCTGTCTTGATAGTCTTGTTCAAAGATGGCAGACCCTGGAAACGATACACATATCCCTGACTATACATAATCTATTCATGATTCATGAATTTTAGTCAAATTCTATTGTTTCCTGAAGATTAATACTCTAAGGGAAAGTGTTATCTATATATATAAAAGAGTGATGGAATCCTGGCGACCGCCAAAACAACAAAACTAAACACCCCACAAACTTGAAAATTGACAACACAACCCATCATCCATGC
The DNA here is from genome assembly GCF_035594765.1 of Anolis carolinensis. Classification (NCBI taxonomy): domain Eukaryota; kingdom Metazoa; phylum Chordata; class Lepidosauria; order Squamata; family Anolidae; genus Anolis; species Anolis carolinensis. The sequence continues at coordinate 225,507,088 of NC_085841.1, forward strand.
CTCTAGGTTGATACAACAAAAAGAAAAGAAAAATAAAGTCCAAATTAGAGGGAGAGGAATAATTGTTTTTATCCAATTGCTGCCAGTTAGAAGGCTAAGCTCCGCCCACTTGATCTACTAGCAACCCACTCACCCAGGGGACAGGTAGAGTTAGGCTTCACTTAGGCCTCTTCCACACTGCCTATAAAATACAGATTATCAGATTTTAACTAGATTAGATGGCAGTGTAGACTCAAGGCCCTTCGACACAGCTATATAACCCATATAATCTTATATTATCTGCTTTAACTGGATTATCTGGACTCCACACCTTTACCCTTTACCTTAACTACCATCAATTCCTCAATACTTTATTTGTCATACCACCATACCTCGCCACAGCAACGCGTGGCCGGGCACAGCTAGTAAAGCAATATAAACCATATGATGAGTATCTTTTTGTTTGACAGAATGCCATAGCTAATGTTCTTCATATTACATGTTAAGCCCATCTGTTGCAATCTCCATCCTATGGAGGGCAGTAGGGAAGTTCACATCATGTAAGACAGTAGTTCCCAACCTGTGATTCACCAGGTGTTTTGGCCTACAACTCCCAGAAATCCAAGCCAATTTACCAGCTGTTAGGATTTCTGGGAGCAGAAGGCCAAAACATCTGGGGACCTACAGGTTGAGAACCATTGATGGAAGACAACCATCACAGTACTTGACCACGCTATTGCCATCTACTTCTCACTTCAGAAGACCTGACTCAAAACTTCACAAATAAAATTGTATACTATTTTTTTAACAAGACCAAGCTACTGGAAGAAGAACAAGAAAACTGTTTCAGAAAACACTTCTAACCACTGCCTTTCAGGATGGACAAAATGTTAGTTTCTTGAAGCTCTTTAAATATAGATTTGATTCAATACATACCACTGTTTCTTCCAGTCCTTTCAGATCATCTCTAGCTTGTTCCCTTTTGTCATTAAGCAATCTAGATCAAACAAAAAATAAGTTGCATTTGTAATAAGGCTCTCAAGAGGGCAAAACTAATTTATACATTACTAAAACTTAGTAGTCATCTTCTAGCACCTGGAACTTCTGCTCCATTGCAAATGCAATCTCAATTAGGGTTGAAGATCTGTTCTTTGGCTGATCCTTCAATGCTTTTTACTTATCATTACAACTATCAAATTTGTAAAGCATAAGACTGAGAAGAGCTAAACTGTTCCCATGTATCCCTGCATTAGTTTTTTTAGCCAGCTGGCAGGCTGATCTCTAAGTAGTTATATTAGCAGATGGTCTGGAAAATGTGAGAGGTGGGCATTCATTCTCCCAGTATTCAAACAAACAAAGAAACAACAACAATACCCAATCCTTCTCTCAAGGAGCAGAACGTTAGAGCATGGAGTGCCCCTGTTCAGGATTGACCTTTTGCAGAAGCATAGTATTGCTAACTCTGCCTGTGATTTCTCTTTTTAAATGGGTAAACACAATACATTCAAATAAATAAATGAAATACAGATTGAGCATTCCCTTATGTGAAATCCAAAATACTACAATATTGTCCACGTGGGTAGCTGAGATAATTCAATGTGCACAAAATTATGAAAAATATTGCCTTCAGGCTATGTCTCTAAGGTATATGTGAAACAGAAATGAATTTTGTGCATAGTATTACTACCCACCTTCTTTATGAAAGTATATGTGAATACAGATATAAACTAACACGGTCTGGATCAAGGATTGTGTGCAAGGTTTTTTGGACGAATGGATTTAAGCACTTTATATGTTTTAAGTTTTGTATATTGTTTTATTTGTTTAATGCCTAATTGTTTTTAATTGCTCTACGTTTTATTCTATTGTATTGTTACTTATTGGCATTGAATCTTGCCAGATTTGTAAGCCTCCTTGAGTCCCCTCGGGTGAGAAAGGCGGGATAGAAATGATATAAATATACACAGATATTCTAAAAAAAAATTAAAATCCCCAACAGTTAAGGTCCCAAGCATTTCAGAGAAGAGATACTCAATCTCTACTGCATTTCTACATGGGATACTCAACCTCTACTGGTTGTACATGAATACACACCATAGATGTTCTGTGGTTGCTCAAGTCTTCACTGGTCCACTTTAGGAGGTGTCTCCTCTACTAAGCCTATTGCTTGCTTTATAACAGCAGTAAACAAGCAAGCAACAGGCATGCTGAAGGAAAGAGCATCACCTGCCTTCTCCTTCTATACAAACAATGCTAAGGTTACTGAGAGGACTTTCCAGAAAGACGGAGATGAGATAAGAGACAGTGTGTTGCAACAATTAGTGGACTGGCCTGGAATTTCTGAGACTTGGGTTCAAATCCAAAGGAAGTTCACTGGGTGACTTAGACCAGTCACTATGTCTCTTCTTAATCTGACCTACCTTTTGTGAGGATAAAAATAAAGAAGAGAGCAGAGCAAGTCACACTGAGCCCCAATGAGGCTAAGTGGGATATACAGGAAATTAAGAGATACAGATATCAATCAACAATTGATACCATGATGCAAAGGACAATAATGAACATCACAGCCTCAACAACTGCCTATGGATACCAGTCCCAGACACCACCTCCACTTTTAAAATACCCTGTTTCAAAATGCAGTAGCCTTTTCCATGCACTTTCTGGACACTGATCCCTCCGTATTTTTGTTTTGTTCTTTGGCTGAGTTTGGCAGAAACAGAACAGGGCATGCATCCCATTTTCATTACATTTCTGCCCAGGACAGGTCAGCCAGGGAAACAAGAGGCCGGCTTGGCCCAGGGAGCCAGGGATGACTACTCTGATGCAGCCCTGTCGGGATGGGAGCTGTCAGTTATAGTATCTTAGTTTATTTACATCAGCTTTTCCAGCTTCTTCTCCCGTTCTTGGTCTTCGATTTTTAATTTTTCATAGTCAGAGCTCAGTTTTTCTTGTTCCAGTTCCAGCTTCTGGTTCATACTGAAAGAAAAAGACCCCAGAATCAAAATGATATTGGATTTTTTTTGTAAAAATAATGCATTTTTGCTGAAACACAGCACAAAAAATGTATAGACTGTCATGCTGGTGTCAGTCCCTTTGATAGCATTACCAGTGCCATTTGCACCCCTGCCCCATACACCACCTTGGTGATGTCACTGGGTACATAGGTAATACCATGGATGTCCTGCACACTCAGAGATTTTAACAGATATGACATACTGCAATTCCTATTTCATATCTGAACATTGTTTATCTAATGGGTGTAAATAAATAATTTCTTTCCTGTGTTCAAATATTCCTTTAATCCCAACCATTTCAATATTGACATTCCCAGAGGCTTGTTAAAGAAAATTATGGAATGTCTTGGGGGGGAAGTGGAAAGCCAACCAGGAGGCACAAGGATATACTTACTCTCTGATTTCATCAATCATTTTCTGCTTCTCCTCAATCTCATCTCTCAGCCGAGACAGCTGCTTCTGGTGAGCTTCCCTGTGACTCTCCATCTGCTGTTCCAATGTCTTCTGTTCACAGATAAGGGAATAAGTGAATAAACAACATGAACCTATCTTTTTAAAAAAAAAAATCACTGAAATTGGATTCTTATTCAAAATATTGTCAACTTGGCTAAGAAGTAGTAAGGGTTCCTCCCCTACCCCCGTCTTTTAAAGCTATCTGACGAGTACAAGCGTGCTTGATCTGTCTTCTTCAGACTGGAGATTCCAGCATGCAGTGCCAGAGGCCAATGAAGTTTTGATGGATTAAAAGCCTCTTTGGATTTTTTTTTAAAAAATTGGATATTAAAAAAAGCTTCTTTGGATTTGCAGCGAGTGATGAACATTAGTCAGCTCCAGTATTAGGAATGTGTATTAATTTGTTGAACTGTATGGCTTGTAGGTCACATGCAGCTTGCAAAAGGCCTTTTGTATAATCCCTGGACTCTTCGCTTCTCCATATTGCATTTTAAAAAAAATGAATAATTGTGCTTCTGGAAAGGCCTAAGCCAGTGGTTCTCAACCTGGGGTCCCCAGATGTTTTTGGCCTTCAACTCCCAGAAATCCTAATAGCTAGTAAACTGGCTGAGATTTCTGGGAGTTGTAGGCCAAAAACATCTGAGGACCCCAGTTGAGAACCACTAGTCTAAGCTAAAACTGGTACCCCACATCTTGTTCCTTTGCCCTCACCATCGCTTTTAACAAAACTAGAAGTGTAGCCTGCAGTCATATTGGAAAGAATAAGGCAAATGCAGCACATTGTCCTTTTTCCGCTCGGGTTATAGAGTACATAACACTCATGATGCTAGAGTGGTAATATGTAGTTTAAGGCCTGGTTTATAGTGCAGTGAATGTTTCAATGCTTTTTTTTTTCATGTTGCACCCACAGTTGACTTGCACTGCACAGATTGCCACAGGGCATCTCTTCACATCTTCACATCCCACGCACTCCATAAAAATATCATGCCATTAAAAAAAAATCTCTAATACATTCCATGTCTTTGCTTTCTTTCATTCATATTTCAGGCCTTGAATACGTGAACATGAATTGGGAAGGGAGATGTTGCATGTTTGTGTGCCCCTTGCTAGCATTGAGTCCAATTATAAAGGCAAAGTGAAATGTACTGCAACTATCCACTGCTCTTTTATACCACAAACCTGTCTCTTCTCTTCATGTTAACATGTGGCACAATGCAATTGCATGAAGCACTGTCACCTATCTCTTTACAATCAAACCAAGACAAGCATGGGCTATCAGATCATAGTGCAATTTCTTAGTACAGGGAGAGATGCATTTGATGTATTGTTTAAAAGTATAGAATTATGTGCACCTCCAAACACAATTTTACCCAACAGATCACTCTTGAGAACTATTCATGATAAAAAAAATAGATCTCATGATAGCAAGGCATGTAGAAACACGGAGCTGGAAGAGACCTTGGTGAATATGTTACCTTCATCTCCTCTGCATCCTGAAGCAAGGTCAAATGTTCCTTCTCTTTATCTTTGACACTGACTTCGTGCATTTTTTCTGTTGACATAAATAGTATAGCTAAGCAACTCTAATTTAACATGATACAATTTTAACAATATACTACCACATTCAGTAAAGATCCTGTGAGTGTATGTGTGTTTCTCTTGGCTTTTTTTTTTTACAGTGGCAGCAAAATAGAAGGGAATCAACTTTCCACAGTGACAGCTGTTTTGAGGAAACAATGTATATTTTGGCCATAGTCCTACCCAATATATTCTTTAAAGAAATAGGGTGGAAAACCATAAGGTACTTAAACTGGATCCCATTGCCTTTGACAGAATTAGCGACCCTTCTCCCTTCTGCAATTCTTGCTAGAAGGACCAAGACCTCAATAACAAGTTTTCACAGTACACAGAGGACGATACGGGAGAATGGGATTGATGAAATATGGATGCAGTTGGACCCAGCTTAAGTAACCAGTTAAATCCTGGATATAACAATCTGTCTACGGTTCCCAACCTCTGGTCCTCAAGGTGTTTTGGACTTCTTGAAGTCGAAATCCCAATCATCTGGAGGATCAAAGGATGGAAACCACTGCTGTATATGATAAGTCATCATTTCCCACATTTTCCCAGCTAATAGCTACTGCTAATTCAGAAGGTAGAAAACATTACAGTTGATTTCTGAGCCCAACTCAGAACATCAGAAGCTGCCCCCAGCATGGATCCCTATAAATTTCGACAAGTAAATGCCAGTAAGCATTGAAAGGTAGGATATAAAGCTAAGGAAGTATACAACTTAACAAACAATTATGTGATGAAACAATGTAGTATTATCACAAATGAACACACCTGTCAGGAACAGTTTCTTAATTTTGCTGCACTGTACCTACTTCCACAGAGTTCACACACAGTTGAGTCAAATGACAGAGGATGCTCAAACAGTGTATTTATTTTACTGGGAACAAACAAGCATGTCCAACACATCTTGCCTGCCCTCAACAACACTGGACTCTGAATTCAGGTTCAGACTAGACTAATTTGAATTTTTTTGAAGATTTTCCTCTTTCCAGGAAAAAGAAAGTGATTGCAGATTCAAATCGGAAGAGAAAAACTTCACCAAAATTCAGCATCCATTGCATGTGGAAGAGAAGAGGAAATCCACACATTCTATGGTTGGTTCTCCACATTTGCAGGTTTAACTTGTGTAAATTTGATTATTTGTGGATTTGATTAATATGTTTTTTCTAGGAATCTCTATTTCGTATAGCATGATTCTGTAGATTCCTAGAGAGAACACTTCTATAAGCATTTGTAGGTCCTCCAGTCAACTTTTGGCTGAAATTGACCATAAAATCATGCTGGGGAACCTAGATATGTGGTCTCTAAGGTACAAAAAAAGTAATATTTGTCACTTTTGCAGGGGTCCTGGACCACTAAGCTGCATAGGAAATATTCCCAAACCTTGAGAACATTAGTACCTTGAGCACGAAGTTTGGCCAGCTCTTCACTAAGTGAGTCCTGTGACTCTTCCAGTTGCCTTCTCTTCTGCTCCATATTCTGCATGTAATCTGTGAGAGACTTGATCTTGGCTTCATGCTTTGAAAGAGATCAAGAAAATAAACAAGGATGCAAAGGGAGATATGTTTAATGAAAAATTGAAGCACGTCTAAAATTAACCAGTGTGAAGGTATGGAGGTGGGAGAAAGAAGATAATAATCAATAACCTGTGAGATGAGAAGCTGGCAACCAGCAAGCTCTCTCTCGCTGGCATTCATCTTCCTATTGCAGTCTATCTGGGCACTCTCCAGTTGCTTGCTACGGTTCACCAGAGATTTCACCTCCGACTTCATCTTACTGATGTAGAGCCGTGCCATGGTGAACTCCTCTTCAATCACTCCATTCACATCTGCTAGCTGAATATGAGAGCAAGTATCACACAACATGTTTACCAATAGATTCTACTTTGTTACTTTAATTGAGATTTATAATTCTGCTAGACTTTTTAAAAATATCAAAGGATAAAAGAGAAAGAAACAAAGGGGGAAATCTGGGCTAGACAAACTAACCAGGTGTTGGGAGGATTTATTTTCTCGAAGCCAATGTCCATAAAATACATGTTCCTACATAACCAAAGTAGTGAGATCTTTTGACAACTGAACAATGCATCATGAAAGTTTATCTTTTCAAGCTTGGTAATAATCAGAATATGCAGAATCCAACCACGTAGACCAGTGATTCTCAACCTGTAGATCCCCAGACCTACAACTCCCAGATATCCCAGCCATGCCTGATACCAAAATTCTGAATCTCCTTCCCAAGAGGGACTTAACTTGGGCAACTCCATGCTCAATATCAGATGCCAAATTATGATTATTTTTTTTGGTTTTGTTAGACATGCTCTGAATGTTTCTGCAAGTTTCTGGACTACCAGAAATGGGGACTAAATTGCTACTTGACTGTGTTCTTCACTGCAAGCATTATATATTGATAATTCATTACAGCCTACATTACATTTTAGTGGATTGCCTTGTTCAGTTTTGTGGTGCTCAAAAGACAAAACAAATGTATTGTGGTATTAGTTCCCATGGGCAGAAAGAGCACTTCAGATGAATCAAGTGTTTTCATTTGGAGTTTCCTCTTCCGTTGCACAACGTGTAATGTATAAACTCCAATGCTCTCTGGATTTTTCATCTGAAAGTGGTCCCTGCTCAAAATAAAACTAGCTTTCAATGCTGTAAATCTGTCTTGTGTTCATTACCACTTCTAAGCTGATTATCACAGCAGGAGCAGAGACGTTGAAGAAAATGCAAAGAAAACATTACATTAATCAAATTATGACTGTATTGGCAGTGCTGAAGGTAAGAATGTTTGTCCTACTACTTGTAAGACTGGAAAAGGCTCAAAACCCATGTATTCTAAACTGCTACAGCCCAATATATTTTTGTTATGATTGCATAAATGTTATGCATAAATGTATAACTCAATCTTCTAATTACTAATACAGGATCTATATATAGATAGACAATACCGTGGCTGCGAGTTTCTTGAGAGAGTCAAGCTATGAATCACACACAATTACTTAATTCATACCAATGTAGATACTATCTAGAATCCACCTGCTGTCCTTCCAGTGACAGGCTAAGACCTTTTTATTCAGACAGACTTTCAAAGATGGAGGGTTTTAAGATCAAGTCAGGGGGTGCTTGGCTCTTAGCTCTGAATCACTTTTAAGGATTTTAATTATTTATAACAATATTAATATTTAATTCTAATTTTAATGTTTGTATTTCTGGGCTTTAAATTTTATTGAATTGGTTGTATTGCAAGCTGCTTTGAGTCTCGTTTGTAGGGAGAAAAAGTCGAGTATAAATATACAGAATAATAATAATAATAACCTATTTTATATAAAATGAATTTCAACCTTATAAAAATGTTTAAGGTAAAGGTAAAGGCTTTCTCCTGACATTAAGTCTAGTTGTGCCCGACTCTGGGGGTTGGTGCCCATCTCAATTTCTAAGCCTAAGAGCCGGCGTTGTCCGTAGACACTTCCAAGGTCATGTGGTCGGCATGACTGAAAGGAGCTTTTAAGCAGAGGCTGGATGGCCATCTGTCAGGGGTGCTTTGAATGCAATTTTCCTGCTTCTTGGCAAGGGATTGGACTGGATGGCCCATGAGGTGTCTTCCAACTCTATAATTCTATGAGTGCTGTTACCTTCTCGCTGGAGTGGTACCTATTGATCTGCTCACATTTGCATGTCTTTGAACTGCTAGGTTGGCAGAAGCTGGAGCTCACCCCGCTTCCTGGATATGAACTGCTGACCTTTTGGTCAGCATGTTCAGCAGTTCAGTGGTTTAATCCACTGCGCCATTGGGTGAAACTTTAGTTCAACTTTATAATCCATTCGTGTATATACGAAGTGTTGCCTGGATGTCGAAGGGGCTGCTGTCCCCCTGCTTTTCCTTTTCCTCCTCTCATACCTTCTTCACCCCTTCCCCTCCTTCTCCCTTTCTTTTCCTTCTTTTTCTCTTTTCCTCCTCCTTTCCTCTCCCCTTTCTCCCTTTCTATAGCTCTGAGAGGGCCTACCTCACAACATCTTCCATGGTAACACGGCTCTCTTTGTGACTCCTTCCTTCCTTCCCCTGATACACATGTCACCTTTCCCAGTGATGCCACAGAGGGACACTTCACCTGGCAATATCCTTTGTAGTAGAGACAGACATAGACATACTTTAACTTTTATATAGAGAGATTTTAAAATATCCAACGCACCGTTTTAACATCATTGGTACCAATAATTCCTCCAATCTCTCCCAGGTCCTTAAGCAGTAAATTCAAGATTTCAGTAGCTCTCTTTTTCTGGTGATTACTGAGCTCCTGCAGTTGTCCCAGTTCTCTTTGCGTCGTGCTCAGGGCAGACTGCAAAACAAAGCATGGGTAGCATTAACCACCAACTCCAACTTTGTCAAACAGTGATCACCTTTTTTTTTTTACAACAACAGGGTTTTCCATCACGATGCTAGTAGTTATTCCAGCATACATTAAAAGTTAAATTCATCTGCCTGAACCCTCAAGGGTATAAACAGTCACAGTCAATCCTACAAAACAGCCCCATGTTTATCACAAATTTTAATTCAGAACATGTACATTAATTCATATCTGTACTTCTATACAGTAGAGTCTCACTTATCCAACCTTCAACAATACGTTTTGTATTATCCAATGCAGTCTGCGTTCACGGGATTGAACTTTTTATGGATTTAACTTCCAACAATCTTGCTACTGTAAGCTCATTTTATGCAATTCTATCTTTATTTGCAGTCAATTTTTAGTAGTCAATGTTTTTGTAGTCAATGTTTTCAATACATTGCAATATTTTGGTGCTAAATTCGTAAATACAGTAATTACTATATAACGTTACCATATATTGAATTGTGTATTTAACTGCTTTTTCTGTGGATTTGTTGTAAACATGATGTCTTAGTGCTTAATTTGTAAAATCATAACGTAATTTGATGTTTAATAGGCTTTTCCTTAATCTCTCCTTATTATCCAACATTTTCACTTATCCAATATTCTGCCGGCCTGGCCCGTTTATGTTGGATAAGTGAGACTCTACTGTACTTGTAAGTTGTGATTTTGGTTCTTGTTTTGTTTTATTGTGGTTGTTGCTAATAGATTCATTTTCTTTTGTCCCTCTCAATGTGCAGATCTCTTTCTCGAATCTCTTCTGCAGACTGGAAATAGACTGAGCATCAAAGCTATACCCATCTGTGTCTGTATTTTATTAGGTATGGCATCTGATTTTATACTTTCGGTGCCCTCCTGTAGGAGTTATTCCTAGCACCAATGTTTCCAGTTTTTCCAGGCTCAAGTTTTGGAGATGCTTATTTTGGAATCCCTGCAGGCGATTTTAAAATTGTACTTCCCTAAAGAAGGCCATTAAGTATTTCTAGGCTGAAATCTGTTGGGTTTTTTTAAGAATAAGGCTACCTTTTTAAACACTCTGACACATTGACTCTTTTCTATATCCCTTCTGTTGGGTGTTACTGCCCTCTTGGTTTTTTTGCACTATTTCTAAAACAAAAACTTGTTAATAATTCCTATTTCGAGATTTTTTTTGTGTCATGAGCGACTTACCTCTGGTGTGACAGAATTGACCAGGGGACGCCTGGATGTTTGATGTTTTACCATCCTGTGGGAGGCTTTTCTCATGTCCCTGTATGAGGAGCTAGAACTGACAGATGGGAGCTCAACCCGCTCCCCGGATTCAAACTGCCAACCTTTCAGTCAGCAGTCCTGCCAGCACAAGGGTTTAAGCAAGTGGTTCTCAGCCTGGGGTCCCTAAATGTTTTTGACTTTCAACTCCCAGAAATCCTAACAGCTGGTAAACTGGCTGGGATTTCTGGGAGTTGCAGGCCAAAAACATCTGGGGACCCTAGGTTGAGAACCACTGGTTTAACCCATAGTATCACAGGGGGCTTCTAGATGATCATTTATAATTTCTACTTTTAGATGATTGAACCAGTTTTGCATTGCAGTTATGTTTCAGTGTCATCCCTTTTTTATTCTACTGACAGTTTTATCTCTATGTACACTGAAAATCTGGCTTACATATTTCAAAACAATCAACTAAACTGGGAACGTAGGCATTTTCATTTCTTTTTGGTTTGTACTATTATGGGATGCAATAGAGGTGATGTGTTCAGGAACACATAACTGCTGGAGAAGAAACTATTGAAGACAATATTCATTTTCTACATACTTCCCACATTTCTACACCATTCTTTATTAGAAAGGGGGGGGGGGGGACTACTGTATGCTTAATAAGAATAGAACATAGTCACCAGTTCTTTTTTATAGAATATCAGTATGAAACAAGAATACAAACAACCATAGTGCAAAGAACAAAAAAAATACTTGAACTGAAATGTCAAGGAAAATATAAAGGTCTCTGCCAAGTGCCAAAAAGACCACAATGGCAAGGGCATTTGCTAACAAGCATGAAGATACATGGATCAACTAGTACTTAGGTGGCATTGTAAGTCAAGCTTAATGAAATTCTCGTTAACCATTTTTTCAGCAAAGAAAAAAATCCTTCCCTATTCTTTTTCCTTGTATTTTTTCTATCTCTGTGTTACACTCTAGGTAAAGTTAAAGGTTTCCCCTTGTCATTAGGTCTAGTCATATCCGACTGTGGTGGTTGGTGCTCATTTGCATTTTTAAGCCAAAGAGCCGGTGTTGTCTGTAGACATCTCCAAGGGTATGTGGCCGGCATGACTGCATGGAGCGCTGTTACCTTCCCCCCAAAGCGGTACCTATTGATCTACTCACATTTGCATGCTTTCAAACCACTAGGTTGGCAGAAGCTGGGGCTAACAGAAGGAGCTCCCTGGGTTCCAATCGCTGACCTTTTGATCAGCAAGTTCAGCAGCTCAGCAGTTTAACCCATTGCACCCCTAGGGTTCCCTCATGTTATACTCTACATGGGCACAAAAAATAAGCCCCATTCTCCAATGAAACACATAGAATACTTCCTTCTCGTATCAGCTCTGGCAAGACATACTTAAACAAATAAGATATAGAAAGAGACACACAATTTCAAGATTCAGAACAAGGACAGGAAGGTCAAAGCAAAATAACAACATAACTTCCATATTCTAATGCTGCAAAAAATGTTTGACTATTTACAACCAATGCATAGCAGCTTGCTAAAACATAAATTTCAATCACCCCAACTGCTCTGAATGTTTGGCTTGTGCCATGTAAAAATAACTCCTTTTATTTAGTTCTGTGCTTACTCATTAGCACAGGGATAAGCAGGCATACCAATGCATCCATGCATTTGCACACACAAACATTCACACTAGAGAAAGAGAGACAAAAAGAGAGATCAAAATGATTAAATGGTTCCTACTGTTTTTTGCGCAAGTTCCTCTGCCAGCTGTTCATTAGATCTCAACTTGTCCTCCACTTCTTGTGACTTCTGGTCATAATTAACTGCCAATTCCTCCAGAGCCTGAAGGACTTCTTTCACTTCTTCTTTAGCAGCTTCATTCTCAATCTGGAGGCGGGTGAGTTCCTCTTGGATCTTCTCATAATCCCTTCTTGTGGAGGCCAAGAGCTGCAAAGAGACAGGCGCATTATAGTACAATAATGCCTGGGTTAGAAGACAAACCAAGGTGAAATAGCCAAAAATATTTAAAATGGCCAGAAGGTGGCAAATGATATGCAGATTGAGTATCTCTTATGCAAAATGCTTCAGAACCAGAAGTGTTTTGGATTTTTTTTTCAAATTTTGGAATATCGATATTTTTATATATGCACATAATGAGATATCTTGAAACCAAATTTAAGCATGAAATTAATTTGTTTCATCGTACCTTATACACATAGGGTGAAGGTAATTTTATACAGTTTTTAAAATACTTTGGTGCATGAAAACAGGTCTCTGTACACTGAACCATTAGAAAAATGGTGTCACTATCTTAGAAATATATGTGGAAAATTTTGGATTTTGGAGTATTTCTGATTAGAGATAAGGGATGCTTAACTTGTACAGCAATGTTGAAATGGGTTTGTGAAACATGAAAAGATGGTTCTTTCAGTGAAGCAGTACAATGAAGAAAAGATGCAAAAAAGGATTATTAGTTTCCTCCATAAAAAGTCTTCTAAACCTGCTTCTTTGCAGCATTTGTTTATTTATCAATATGTATATGTATATGCGGCATCAACTTATTGCCTTTGTAAAGCAGCCCTGAGTCCCCTTCAGGGTAAGAAAGGTGGGGTACAAGTGTGGTAAATAAATCTATACACATAATAAAAGTGAAAATGTGTATGTGTGTATGTGGCAGGGGTGTCTGCAGTGCTGGGGAGCCACCAAAGCCCTCCCTCCACTGACATTGCAGGTTACAGTGTGCACCACATCCCAGGGTGCCTTTCTCTCTCCATTGGTGTGGAATTTGCATGACCCCGTCCACTGTCTCTCCCTTAACCCTTTCCTATTCTTTTCTATGGCACACAGCAATTGAACAAACTAGAGAGAGAGGTTTGGGGAGAATTCACCATGATTTATAGGAGTTGTAGGGACTGAAATGTATAGTTCACCTGCCATCTAAGGGCACTCTGAACCCTACCAATGACTGACCTGGAATTAACTTGGCACACAGACCCAACACAATCAACTTTGCATACTGGGGGACTTTGGGGTGACTGACCTTGGCATTACAGAGTTATAGTTATAGTTCACCCATATTCAGAGAGCAATTAACCCAGCCAACATAGGGTCTGCACCAAACTTGTCACACAGACCCAACATGGCTAACTTAAGGGTGATTGGCCCACAGTTTTGGGAACTGCAGTTCACCCACATCCTTATGCATTTTCTAATGGGAGCATTCATAAAAAACAAAAGGAAAGATTGGTTTTTTTCTAATAACACCCCAAAACAAACAATGCCTTTTTGAAATAACCCGGGCACCGCCGGGTCCCCAAGCTAGTAAATAAATAAACAAAAGAAAACATAATTGGTAAATCTACAAGAAACTGTAATCGAAGCCTTAGAACAAGAATGCTAACATAGTTCTTAATTAAAAGCCCAACAAATGTGCAAACAAGAGAAAGCAGAAATATACATTACATTTAAATACTCTAATCAACATTACAGCAGCAAACCAAATCAAATTCAATCTATTTAGTTTAGCAACATGTTTACACAATAGTAGCAACTTTAGAGGATCTCAATACTATTATTCAGCACTTCGCTCAGCAGTCAAACAATTTGGTCTGAACTATGAACTTCTCCTGCTGAACCCCTTCTGAACCATGAATCCCTCCTGAACAATGAGGCTGGTTGGTTTTGTTAGCCATTTTCTTCCCCATATCTAAAACTGACCTTGGATTGACGTTTTCGGATTGTGTGATTTTAACTGTCTTTACTTGCAATGTTTTAATCTGTTTTTACTTGGGATGTTTTAAATGCTATGGGTTGGCCATTTTTAACATTATGATCATTGTTCATATATTATGTTGTAAACCGCTTTGGGTCCCCTAGGGGAGGAAGGCAGTATATAAATGGTGTAAATAAACAAATACATAAATAAGCACTGTTTTCAAGTAAGCAGTATTGTTTTAGTATGAACATTTTTTTTAAAAAAAGTAAAGGGAGAAAATCCAAATGTTATTTTTGTGGTAAGAGGGCATTCTGTACCCGCTTGTCACTGGACACAGCAAGTGTAGTGAAACAGGACTATGCTATTTCTTTTTTGCAAAGTAAGCCATAATCATTACCCAACAATTTCATTATGCTTAAAGCAAGGGTAGCTACTCCTTGTGCTACAACTATTAAAATGCTGTTTGGCCAACATTTCAAGTTTTTTTAATTGTGTCAGAAGCGACTTGAGAACATACTGCAAGTCACTTCTGGTGTGAGAGAACTGGCCATCTACAAAGACACTGCCCAGGGGACGAACGGATGTGTTAGCTGGGAGGCTTCTCTCATGTCACCGCAAGCTAGAGCTAACAGATGGGAGCTCACCCCCATCTTCGGGATTTGAACCAGCAACCTTCAGGTCAGCAGTTCAGCCGGCTCAAGGGTTTAACCCATTGCACCACCACCGCCCCTAACATTTCAAGGTAAATCAACCTGATCCACACATTCCAGGCCAACTCATGGACCAAAGTAGTCCATTTCTGTATTGACATATCCAACTTTTGCAATTCTGTTTTCAGCTACAACAACTTACCCAAATGCATACAATCTCCATATTTTTAAGATTTTTGAAAACAAATTGGAAAAGACACATTAAAACATTTTTTCTAAAAAAATATATCTCGAAATGGGGTGGAATTGACTTATAGATTAACGCAAAACCAAAACACACTGAAAATTGCTCAACCTGTGTATCTGTACAACTACAAATAGGAGAATTCACCAACGCCATCACAATTGTCTTCATTATTTGCACTCCTATTTACCTCATCTTGATCCAACATCTGTTGCTTTAGTTTCTCAGCCAACTGACTCTGTTGATTGATCTCATCATCCTGTGACAGAAAAAGAAAGTTTCACTTTATATTTCTGCTATATTTTCACTTGAAACAAATACAAAAAGCAGCTGATATATTTTCTAGCTGATTTTAATTTGTTGAACAAAGAAGATATCCAGGAACAGTTCAATTGTGAGAACATGCACCTGCAATCTCCAGTGGTATAGCCCAATGCTTCTCAAGCTATTTGGTGTGTGTGTGTGGGGGGGGGGGGCAATGTTTTTTTCTTGTGCTAGGGAACAGCACTATATTCATGCCAATTGGCTAGTTGTTTTTTTTATATCTTAAAAGCTTACCAGGGAGTGACAGTCAAAGGCTCAGTGACTGGCACTGCTGAATGGACCATCACTTTGAATAGCATGGTAGATAGTCCACACACTGTTTTATAACCACAGTGAGAATGAGGCTTCAGATCAACATCATAATCTATAGTTCTTATGCAAACTGTCTAGCTACTACTACTGTCAAAGTCAGTGGTTCCCAACCTGTGGGCCCCCAGATGTTTTGGCCTACAATTCCCAGAAATCCCAGCCAGTTTACCAGCTGTTAGGATTTCTGGGAGTTGAAGGCCAAAACATCTGGGGACCCACAAGTTGAGAACCACTGGTCTAGGTATCATAGAACATGAAGAATCCTCTTTATTCTTAATGTAAAACAAAGTAGAAGCTTCGTTTAAAGAGGAAAGTCAAGTGAAAGCCTGTGTTTATATTATTTAAACCCCGTGTTGCCCTTGAAGTAAGCAATTGTTTACTATGTTATAACACATATACCTATTATTTGTTCGTTCCTTATATAACAGCAGTGAAGAACATGTTACTTGCCTGTAACTGTGGTTATCTGAGTGGTCATCTGTGCCCTCACATAAATGGGTCTCACTTCTGTACAGACCCACACATGTTCCAGAGATAAACAGCTTTTGGCAGGAACCCTGACCCTTTCAGGCACAAATATGAATAGCACCAAGAGCTGTTCCCCCTCAGTTCTGCTATCTGTGGATAATAAGCCAGACCTGCAGAAAGAGAGTGGGGAGGGAGGGTTGTGTGAGGGCAGTGATGACCACTGGGAGAACCACAGTTACAGACAGACAATCTGTTGTTGTTCTTTGTGTTCTCCATGCCTCACGCAAATGGATGATTAGCTAGCTTACCATACAGGAGAATCAGTTGAGGACCAGTGACAGCACTGCACTTCCAAGGAATGGTTCAACCCAAGCTCTACTATAGTGTTGGAAAAGATTGAAGACTGAGTCCCAGTACAGGAAGTTCCCAAGTTACAAACAACTTATAGTTAAAAAGGGGGTGAAACAACAAGAAGTGAGAGGGATCTACCCCTCAGAAAGGAAATTCACTCCTGAAAGAGTTATCATGGGGAAAGGAGGCTTCCACTCAAGCTTTATCACCAATTCTTGTTTCCAAAACAAGCCAAATTTTTCAAAATCCAATTATCACAGGGATAGAAAATGAGGTGGAATCTTCTGAACAGGAGCATTGATAGCAAAACGAACCAGGCATGGGCAAACTTTGTCCCTCCAGGTGCTTTGGACTTCCAACTCCCATAAATCCTAACAGCATTCTGTGTGTGTATCTACGCAGGTGCAAGACTCATTTGTGTCAGGCACAGAGACCACAAAGAAAAACCCAAGCTCGCCAGGTTTTACAATATAGATTTTAAATCATCTACTGTTTGAGGCATGGGGTGATATTACTGATTGTAAAAATATTATTTGTACACAAGACTACATCAATGTCCGACAAAGAACAATTCAAAGGAAATTGTTTATAGATACCTTATCATCCAACTGTCTATAGAGACTGGTGATCTCGTCCTCAAATTTCCGCTTTTCCTCCGCTGAAATACTGGCAACAACAGGCATAATGTTATCGATGATGGGTGTGTTGTCGCATGGCTCCAAGTTCTTTTGGTCCTTAGCACTGATCTGCTCATCCTCAGGAACAGCCTCTCCTGCAGACATATCACATTTCAATAGAATCTGTCTTAAATTTGGGAATTCATTGAGCACATTTCCAAAGACATTTTGAGAGCTTAGTCTACAGCAGGCATGACCTTCTCATTTTTGCTGTCCTCTCATCATAAAGACACAGTGGTCTTATGCAGAAAGGACAGGGGAGGAAGGCATGCAGCAGCTGAGAGCCCTGTTGAGTGCTCTCAGCTACTACATGTCTCGCCCTCCTCCCGACATAAGCAGCCATCCTTATGCTGAGAGGACAGCCCAAAGAAGGTACAAAGTAGCTGAGAGCCCTCTAGAGCACTCTTGGCCATCACCTGTCTTGCCCCACTTCCGGCATAATGCCGGTAAAACAGCCCGAAGATTAGGGAAGGAGGATCAGGGCAGTCGCCGCATGTCTCGTTTTCCTCCCAGCATGAGGATGGGGTGAGCAGCCCATCTCACCCAGTGCGTGCCTGGCCACTCTTCCTCCTGGCTGGCCCTCTTGGTCGGTCCCACAATGCAACCCCAAGGCAAAAATGTTTGCCATGCCTGATCTACAGGAATTGTCTTTATAGGTCACCATATCTCAAAATGTCATGAAATCAGATTTAAATTCAGTTCACCATAAGGATCGCAGTTAAGTTGTCAGAATTATTTACTGCTGGGATATAAAACATACTTTGGAAATTGCCCCTTAACCAACCACAAATTCACAACACATAAGATTATTGTATTGTAAATTCCTGACACTATACAAATATTTTTCATCTAATAAGATGCCACCGGGGAAATTTCATTGTGCTAATAAAGTAAGATCACATTTATTGTGCTAATAAAGTAAGATCACTGTGATCTGAGTCTCCAGAGGCAACAATGGAAAATACATCACCCAGTAACTGGCTAAAAGAAGCAGATGACTACAAACAATTCAGGAAGAATGAAAAGAAGGTAATTAGAAAAAAATGGATTTCTTTATTTTATTTTACATTTACACAAAACAAATAAAGGAACAAATATAACCAGTGAAGTGTAATGTGTGGTAATGACTAGCAAGGAAACTGAACTGACAGGAGAATATCTTTGTCTCCTAAAATCTAATTTTTGAACTCTGGTACTAAATCACATGTATACAATATAACTATAATAACTAAGCATTTAATGTTTGCTCTGATAATGAGCATCATTTATCTTTATGATCACAAACTCACTTAACAGACCTAGCAACAAAATAGAAAGTAATTTTAAACTGACTTGCAATTATCTACTATGAAATGCATTTGCTATGATTTTTTCCAAAAAAATTTTTTTTTCCACCAACCCTTTTCAGTTTTCAGGTGTGCTTTAGGTGTGCACATTCTGAGAGCCACTTTCATATTGATATCTTATATTTTACATCTCATATTTACAGTAGAGCCCCGGTCATCCGAGATAAAGGGGCAGGCCCAATCTCGGATGACCAAACGGCTCGGATAGGGCGAGGGCTCACTGAGGGACACCCCCCCCCCGGATCTCCCCCAGCCAGAACCCCCCTCCAGCAACGGCCCAGCCAAGGAAAACCCACGGCACGCTCCTCACCTCTCGGAGGGACAGGCCTTTCTGGAGCAAGGGCCTGTCCCTCCGAGAATGGTGGGAGCGCTCCATGGATCTCCCTCGGCCAGGCCCTCGCCAGAGGAAATTCCTTCGTTCCTTATAGAATCATAGAGTTGGAAGAGACCTCAAGGGCCATCCAGTCCAACCCCCTGCAAAAAGCAGGAAAATCTCATTCAAAGCACCCCGACAGTTGGCCATCCAGCCTCTGCTTAAAAGCTTCCAAAGAAGGAGCCTCCACCACTTCCTGGGGGAGAGAGTTCCACTGCCGAACAGCCCTCACAGTCAGGAAGTTCTTCCTGATGTTCAGGTGGAATCTCCTTTCCTGTAGTTTGAAACCATTGTTCCGCGTCCTAGTCTGCAGGACAGCAGCAAACAAGCTTGCTCCCTCCTCCTTATAACTTCCCCTCACATATTTGTACATAGCTATCATGTCTCCTCTCAGCCTTCTCTTCTGCAGGCTAAACATACCCAGTCCTTTAAGCCGCTCCTCATAGGGCTTGTTCTCCAGACCCTTGATAATTTTAGTTGTCCTCCTCTGGACGCTTTCCAGCTTGTCAACATCTCCCCTTGCCCTCGCCCCCTGGGAAGCAGCCCACGAGCATCGCTGCCTAGCAGCGTTTGTAGGGTGCCTCCCAAGGGGCAAGGGTTCAACCCAGGTTAAGCAACTCATGAGCACCGCTGCAGCTGCGATCGCAGGCGCTTCCAGGGCGCTTCCTCCTCCCTCTCCCTCTCCCTCTCTTGAGCTCCCTTTGCTCAAGAGAAGGAGAGGGAGGGGAAAGGGCGCCCCCGGCGGTGCCTCGGATAATACAGAGCCCCAGTTAACAGGCTCGGTTTACCGGGGCTCTACTGTAAATAGTATTTATTTACTGCTTATGCACTTTATGAGGCCTGATCGTCCATCTTCCCTATGGGGTCTATTTTACTTGTGTTTTTAATCCATTTTTTTTTTAAATTATTTCTAGTGTGTTGAGTTTTTATGATTGCATTTGGCATTGAATGTTTGCCTTTTGCTTTGGAAGCCACCCTGAGTCCCTTCAGGGAGAAAGTACAGTAGAGCCTCGCTTATCCATCATAAACTGGCGGGCAGAATGCTGGATAAGCGAAACTGATGGGTAACAGGGTGGGTACTCGCTCACCAACCCTCCCAGCACCGGGACCTGGCAGGGTGAGTGAGTGAGTGAGAGAGAGAACAAGCGAGCGAGGGAGGGCCTTTGCCGCCCTCTTTCGCTCACCCGCCTCCGCCCTCCATCGGCTCCTTCACCACGTTGGGTCCCGGCAGCACCAGGGCCTGGCCTGGCAAAGGAGTGAACGAGCAAGGGAGAGCCTTTGCTGCCCTCCCTCGCTCGCTCGCCTCCGTCCTTCGCTCACTCACCCGGCTGGGTTCCGGCAGCACCGGGACCCGGTGGAGTGAGTGAGTGAGAGAGTGGGGGGGGGGGATTTGCCTCGGATAATAGGGAGTGTCAGATAAACGGAACTCAGATAAGCAGGGCTCTACTGTATTATTATTATTATTATTATTATTATTATTATTATTATTATTATATTGTTGTTGCTGTTGTTGTTATTGTGTATTCCTACATGGCCGGGGGTTGGAATGGATACCCTTGTGGTCCCTTCCAATCCCAAGACTTTAGAATCCCATACTTAATCCTACAAAATTCCAATGTAAATGTTCAATTTTTTAAAAAAAATGAATTGCTCCCCCCTTTTCTTGGCAAATTATCAACTCAATTCATGTTGTTTATTCGTTCAGTCGCTTCCAACTCTTCGTGATCTCATGGACCAGCCCACGTCAGAACGCCCCGTCAGCCGTTGCCACCCCCAGCTCCTTCAAGGACTCAATAACATAATTGATTTTAATTTATTAGTTAATTTTGCAGCTTTGGTATAAGTTAGCATTCAAAGCCATTTGTATGGTAGCTATGTCTGAGCTTCAAAATATACTAAACAACAAGTGAATCGTATCTAATTCCATTCATGTGTTTTGTTTACTTTTGTTCTGTATTTTCCTGGAAAGATCATTTATGTACTTACAATGAAGCAGTTTCTGAATTATAGCAGTAGCTGTAAAGTTTGTTTATCTGTTCAGAAGAACAAGCCAATTTGCAGAACCATGGATTGCAAGCAAATTTCAACCCATATATTTCTGATTTTAGTTTGTTGGAAGACTGCAAACTATAGTTTGCCAGTTCAGACACCATGCCAAACAATAATTTAGTTTCCTTATCCATAGTTCAGCATATCGTTTGCACCCGAGTTTACTGTATAGTGTAGGATGCCACACCAGCAGTTTCAAAACCAACAGTTCATGATTTGTGTGTGTGTGTGTGTGTGTGTCAGAAGCATCTTGAGAAACAGCAAGTTGCTTCTGGTGTGAGAGAATTGGCCCTCTGCAAGGATGTTGCCCAGGGGACGTCCAGATGTTTTGATGTTTTTATCATCCTTGTAGGAGGCTTCTCTCATGTCCCCGCATGGAGCTAGAGCTGACAAAGGGAGATCATCTGTGCTCCCCCTGGGTGGATTTGAACCGGTATCCTTCAAGTCAGCAACCCAACCTTCAAGTCATCAGTCCTGCCAGCACAAGGGTTTAACCCACTGCACCACTGTTGCATCAACTCCAACGGTTCATGATGCCAAGAATATTATTAATATTAGCACAGACATCTCATCTTGTTTTAAACCAGAATTTCCTATTATGTCCAAACTGAAAAGCTTCAATTTAAACCTTGCTAACTGGCTTAGGTATGAAGTAATTCATCACTGTAACAATGCTTTGCCTAATCAGGAAAGTTCATTGTAATTTATTTGCAGTGGTATTGCAATTATTTGGCAATCTCCCTTTTTAATTTAAGAGCTCGACAGCTGCCTAGTCATTAACAGTGGGTCATGATTTCTTACCATTTCTCCACCTGTTTAGCTCCATCTCCAGATGCTGGATAACATTCTTCAGTGTCTTGTTTTTTTCCTTCTCCTTCTCATATTTTTTCTTCCATTCTTCAGCAGTCAACTCAAGATTCACTGAGACAGTATTCTTAATAGTCTTGGCTCTATGCAGGGAAAAACCAAACAAGCACTAATTGAGTGTCCATAACATTTTACAACAATTTTTTTGTTGTAAGTTTACTGTTGTTACTGTGCATCATCGTGTATTATTTTGATGTGTTTGTACTCATTTGAGACATTGAATGTTTGCCTTTTTGTTTTGTGTCTGTAAACCACTCTGGGTCCCTTTGGGGAAAGAGGGTGGTCTAGAAATTTATTATTATTATTATTATTATTATTATTATTATTATTATTATTATTATTATTATTGCAAACAAAAAAAGCCGCCCCGTTTCTTAGTCATGGACTTGGTATGTTTTTATTACAAAATGCAAACCAAAAATATTTCACTCCTATCCCTACTGAGAAATAGATCCCACTGGATTCAATGCAAATACTTCTAAATGCCCCTGCATTAGAATGTAACAGCAGTGAATTTTGCCTTCAGAAAAGGATATGAATAACATCTTTTTCCCAATATGTTTTTATTGTAAACATAGGTAGAATAATATCAAAATCTATCACCATTTCAATATATATATCAAATGTTATTTTCTTAGTATTCTTAACCTTGCTCTAGTAGCTGCTTTCAGTGTTTTGGCTTGTGAACACAATGGGCATACACAGACATATACACACACTCACTCTCACACATTCATTCGTCCTTGAATGCATTGCTTTGGCTGCATATACCATAGCCCACATTAGCCAAGGCTGTGCTGATTTAGTCTGGTCCAAAATAGATCTGCCTACCAAATGCAAATCTCATATTTTGATGTTGAACGCAAAAAGAAAGGGCATTGTCAACAAATAAGAAAATTGGTATGATAATGCAACTGTATTCTGCTTATCTAATCAGAAAGTGGCTCATATGTTAAACCTTTAAAGTGATCTTCATCTTCTGCCCTGTCAAAATACATTCTCAAAGTACTTCCAATTTTAATGCTGTCTCGAAAATCATAAAGAGAAGTCTTTGTGCTCAGGAAGTTTTAGGTATGTTTAGATATACTGTATTTGTATATCTGATTCACACATTTATTGTGAGGACAGCTATTCACATCAACATTGTCCCTGGAAGATCAATAGAGCCACATTAGGCTCCAAGCCAGGAAACCACTGGTGCATAAAATTAATCACAAAGCAAATTCTTTTGCTGTATGTGCAATTTTATTCTTGAGTGCTTTTGAGAAGAACTGTTGCAATATCGCTGTTGTTTGCTGGCAGAAGGCTTCAGATCTAACCCCAGCAATCTTTTCTTATCCAAATTCGATTTATTACCTTTATTTCCTCCCAGTACACTCTCAGTTCATATGAACAATTTCCTTATAATCATTTTCAGTTTGGATTTCTCACTAATACTCTTAGTGAAAGAATGGAGCATATATTCTAACAGCAATAAAATTTCTAAGCCTTGATTAGTGCAGATTATCCTTAAAAAGATGTATAGCACTGCTATATGCGTATTTATTTTAAGAATTAAGTCCCATTGAGCTTGATGAGGCTTACTTTAAGGTAAACATTTACAATTGCTTAGTCAATTTAGTTTTAAGAAATCAAAACAGGCAATTATTAAGACATTAAGTGTTGCTACACATAAGCATGATGTTTCATTTTTATTGAAAGCCATGCCAACATGTAAATCTAATTTTTTTTTAGTCAACTTGGTCAAAATCCAATAATCATGATAAATAACAGATGTAATCTCCTTAGAAACAGACATGTTGGCTTACCTTTGTCCAAACATTAGAGTGGATTTGGTTTCTGCTTCATTGAAAATGGATGGGGAACAACAGATGACAATGGTGGTCCTACAATTCCCACCTAAAGAATCCTGAAGAATCCGGGTCATTTTGCTGTCTCGATATGGGACGTGCGTTTTCTGATTAAGAGATGTGAGACAGGTTTTTTAAATACCACAATATATAATTCAGAATTCAATCAATCTCAAAGACATAAGACTGTTTTCAAATTTCTAAGATGAGTATGCAACATTTAGATAAAATACACTGCTCTTAGTCTTTGTACTGCCAATTGCTATATAGCTGATCGGACATGAAGGTGAAAGTGGATCCAGTCAACAGTAAGCATATTTTCTTATCACTTGGCAAACAGGAGAAATGAAAATAGAATAGTCATCAACATTGTTGGACATGAAACGGATATTATTTTGTCTTACGCATTAAATCTCAGTTACATGAAACACAACCAAAAGAAAGCTTAGAAAATGAAGAGCCCTATGATGTAAGCAGTGCAACCAGCAGGACACTTGGCCTCCATCTACATTGCATTTTATGGATAAAGTGGACTGATATGATGCAGTTCAATGCAGTTAAACTACATTATATGAGTCTAAATTACATTATATGGCAGTGTAGATAGGGTCATGGATTTTGTAACACTGGGCTTTTGGGAAGCTGGAAATTATTAGCTAAAATGACTACTCATATTTTCTGGCGTATAAGATGACTGGGAATATAAGACGACTCCCAACTTTTCCAGTTAAAATATAGAGTTTGGGATATACTCGCCATATAAGACTAATCCTCTTCCAGTGCACACCACATAAAAAGACTATCAGAGTGATAGCTCAAACACGCCTCTTTCACCCATCTGGCCCACCCTTGTATCCTATTACCTTACCTCCTTCTCTGCCTCTCAGATCTCGCACATACATGCCTGCGTTGCTTCACTGCAGTCCTCAGGAGCAAGATCTGAGAGGCAAAGAAGGATAATAGGATACAAGGGCGGGCCAGACGGGTGAAAGAGGCATGTTTTTCTGGGAACAGCGGCGCTCTATCTCTTTTTTCCATAGTCTGCGCGTCCTGGATGCCTGCAGCTTGCTCCACCCTTCACTTACACCTTCCTAGTGAGGCGCCCCCTCACCTTGTCATCAGGACTACATTAAGTCACTTCTTTCCACAAATCCTGGTGAGTGGATTTTCTTCTACCGTACTTGTACAGCGCTGCCCTTGCTGCTTTCATACGGTCGCCTCATATGGTGGGGATGCAGCCAAGGCTGTTTTTGGGCTCCCCCACCATATGCGGCAACTGCAGATTCCCCAGTCTGGCTCAGAAGTTTCAGCACCCTCCCTATAAGACAACACACAGCATATAAGATGCCCCCTGACTTTTGAGAAGATTTTCCTGGGTTAAAAAGTAATCTTTTATCTCTAACAATTGTCAAAATGTCTTCTAATTACACTTGTAACACAGCAAGAGACCACTCTTTTTCCAATGTAGCATTTTTGTTGCTTATTTATAGTAACACAAATATGTCCTCACTAAAGGGAGAAATTTGACATGATTAAATGCTGCTTCATTATGCTAAGCAGAGGATGGCATCCATGTCAGAAGGGCGCTTAATCCATCCAAAGGTTTAATATGAAGTTTCTGTCCAAGGTGCTGAACTGTATCCCAAAGTTTGGATCGAAATGCACAAAGTAGATTTGTCAGTCCACTGACATGGAAAGCACCAGCTGTCCAACACGCATGAGAAGGACAGGTTGCTTACCTGTAACCGTGTTTCTTTGAGTGTACTCTGTGAATTCACACTAATGGAGAGACTGCGCCTGCGCAGGTTCCAACGGAAACTCTTCCCAAGCTAAAGTTTAAATTTTTGGCGGTAGCCACGCCCCCCGTCCCCAGAGGGCATATAAGGCGGCCCTGGGCGCCTGCTCTCCAGTTCCTGCGCCGCCAAGGCAACGAGAAAGGAAGAGGGTTTGCCAGAGGGGAAGGAAGAGCGGGCTTGTGTGAATTCACAGAGTACACTCGAAGAAACACGGTTACAGGTAAGCAACCTGTCCTTTTTCTTCGTGTACTCTGTGAATGCACACCAATGGAGACTAGCACGCTTAGGTCCCGGATGGTGGGACAAGGCAAACCTTAATCACAAGTTGATGTCCAAACACATCTTTATTAAACATAAATAACATGCCCCGAAGGACCCGTATAGTAACACAAGCATCATGCCAAGAGAGGAACTTGGTAGGACACCAAATAAACAATTTCAAACATGAGGAAAAAACAAGTACTGTGCATTATCTCCGAAGGGGAGAGAAGGAGAAGTACATAAGGCACAATGGTTCAGGAAAACAGTGCAAATTAGAACATAGATATGGCACAACGAGATGGCCAAACACGGGGACATCTGGTAAGAAAGAACCATTGAGGAGGGACCCTCCAGGGGGCCGAGTGGTAGGTAAGTTTCGAGGATAAATTCCTCAGGACAAACAGGAGGACAAAACCGATCTAGCAAAGGCTGAGTCTTTTAAGGCTTTTTGGTCTATTCTATAGTGAGAGACAAAAGTAAGGGGGTTAGACCAGATCGCCGCCTTACAAATAGAGTCTAGCGGGATGCCCCTCAAAAAGGCAGTTGATGTGGAAAGACCTCTCATCGAACGCGGGCGAACGGACGAGGGAGGTGGACGTTTAGCCAGTTCGTAGGCAAGTTCAATGGCCTGAGCAATCCAGTGAGATAACCTTTGCGAAGAAATAGGATTACCCAGCTTATCTGGGGCATGGGCTATAAAGAGTCTTTGAGTCTTACGAATGTCCTTGGTGCGGTCCCGATAGAAGAGAAGAGCCCTACGGACGTCGAGGAGATGCAGCCTCCGTTCCAGAGGAGACGAGGGGTTCGGAAAGAAAGCGGGGAGGACAATGTCCTGGTTAAGGTGAAAAGCCGAGACCACCTTGGGGAGGAAGGTGATGTCCGGGCGGAGAACGGCTCGGTCGTGATGAAAGCGAAGATAAGGTTCATCAACCCTAAGGGCCGCCAGCTCCGAGGGTCTGCGAGCCGAAGTTATGGCCACCAGGAAAACTACTTTCCAAGAAAGTAGGCGCAGGTCGGTAGATGCTAGAGGCTCGAAAGGAGAGGAAGTTAGCTGGGAGAGCACGAGCTCGAGGTTCCAGCCTGGCGTAGGTGGCTGGGAGGGCGGACGGATGTTGTTGTACCCCTTTAAGAAGGTTTTCACAAGATGGTCAGAGAATAAAGACGGTCTACCATGTTGCTGGAAACACCAGGAAAGAGCAGCCAGATAAGACTTCATAGAGGAAAGCGAAAGCTCCTGATCTGCAAGAGTCATAAGAAAGTCCAAGACTATCGGTACCGAGGTCGGAAAAACAGCGATGTCCCGGGACCGGAGAAAAGCACGGAAGCGGGAGATTTTATAAGTGTATGACCTGGTTGTAGCCGGCTTGTGGGCCGCCCGGAGGATCTCCTGCAGGTTTTGCGGGAGGGAGGTCAGGCGAGAATTCTCCATGCAGTGAGATGTAGAGAGGGGAGATCCGGGTGCAGGATCTGACCGTTTTCTCTGGATAAGAGGTGTGGCAGAAGAGGTAGAGTGAGAAAGTTCATTTTGGAGAGGTGGAGAAGAGCCGGATACCAAGGCTGTCGAGGCCAAGCTGGTGTTATCAGGATCACCGATGTCGAAATCGACCGGAGTCTCTGGAGGACCTTCGGTATCAGGGGGAACGGCGGAAAGAGGTAGATCGGTTCCGACGACCAGTCCAGAAGGAAAGCGTCTCCCAGACAGCCCGGAAAGGAGGCCGGAGGAAGTCTCGCGCCGTATCGAGGTAGTTGCGCGTTCTGGGGAGAGGCAAAGAGGTCCAGAGTGGGGAATCCCCACTTTCGGAAGAGAGAGAGAAGAGTCTCGGGATCGAGCATCCACTCGTGGGAGGAACTCGTCATCCTGCTGAGGGCGTCCGCCAAGTCGTTTTGGATCCCGGGAAGATGGACTGCCAGGATCTGTACGTTGCGGCTTATGCACCAGGACCACAGCTGAGAGGAAAGGAGCATCAGCTTCCTCGAACCCGTGCCACCCTGTTTGTTGATGTAGAAGACTGCCACTGTGTTGTCCGATTGAACGAGGACAGACTTCTGGGAGATCAGGTGGGAGAAGGCTTTCAGAGCTTTGAGGATAGCGAGAAGTTCGAGAAAGTTTATGTGATTGGTCCTTTCGGAACGAGACCAAAGACCTTGTATGGTGAGACTGCCCAGGTGGGCTCCCCAGCCGTAACTGGAGGAGTCCGTGGTCACGGTGACCGAAGGAGAAGGCTGGTGAAACGGGAGGCCCTTGCAAACGTTGGAGAGGGACTTCCACCAGCGGAGCGAGCGACGAACATGGAGCGGGATGGAGAGAAACCTCGAGTTGGGGTGGCGGGATGGTTTGAAGACGTCTATAAACCAACGCTGCAGGGTGCGAAGATGGAGCCTGGCAAACGGGGTCGTGAGGACAGTGGAGGCCATGTGGCCCAGGAGTACTTGGATGGACCGGGCTCGAACTCTCCGGTTGGTTTCGCAGAGGGAGATTTGATGCCGAAGGGCGAGAAACCTGTCGAGAGGGAGGGAGACAGTTTGAGAGAGTGAGCTGAACAGGGTGCCGATGAAGCGGATCTTGTTCGACGGAATAAGGTGAGATTTGTCGAGATTTAACTGGAGACCGAGAGAGTCGAGAAGAGTGAGGGTAACGTCGACGTGGCGACGGAGGAGGACAGGGTCAGGCCCGACCAGAAGCCAATCGTCCAGATATGGAAAAACTGTGATCCCTTGGAGTCTGAGGTGGGCAGCCACGACAGCGACGACTTTGGTGAAAACCCTTGGGGCTGTGACGAGGCCGAAGGGTAAAACGGTGAACTGGTAGGTCTGGTCGAGGACTTTGAAGCAAAGGAAGCGCCTGTGGCTTTTTCGAATCGCCACGTGGAAATAAGCGTCTCGTAAATCTATGGAGACGAAGTAGTCTCCGCGCTGAAGCATGGGAAGGATGGAAGCGATGGATACCATTCTGAATTTTGTAGGGCGTATAAACGTATTGAGCACGCGCAAGTCCAAAATGGGGCGGAGCCCCCCTCCCCTCTTCGGGACCGTGAAGTACCTGGAGAAGAAGTTTTGATGGTCCTGTACTGATGGAGAAGGCCGAATAGCCCCTTTGGCGAGAAGGGTGTCGATTTCGGCGAGAATTTCCTGAGAAGGGTTGGATAAAAGGATTTGCCCTGTGGGCGGGAGCTCTTCGAACTCCAAGGCATAACCGTCTCGAACAATTTGGAGAACCCAGGCATCCGAAGTAATAGACTCCCACTGATGGAAGAAAGGAGCCAGGCGATCTGAAAAGAGGCCGTGAGGTTGATGTAGCAGAGGGGAGGGCTGCGGAGGAGTGGGTCCTGCATCGATACCGGAGGTAGAGACCCGACAAGGAGAAATGGCGTCAGGAGCGCCGATGAGGCTGGCCGGAGGTAGGAGTAGTACGGCCGCGCTGCTTCTGAGGATGAGCAGGCCGGCAAGGTTGTTGACGGTTCTGGTTATTCGAAACCGAGGGACGCCTGAAGGGCTGGTGTCGGTAAGAAGGAGGCGGAAATCGACGAAAGCGTTGTGGAAACCATTTGGTACGGTGAGTTTGAGGCTGGTCCCCACATTTGGTGGCCAGGACCTTAAAATCATGGTTAGTTTTGAGTTTATCGTCGGTGCCGGAATTAAAGAGACCCAAGGCGTCGAACGGAAGGTCTTCAATAACTTGTCTGGAGGAAGAAGACAGGCCCGACGATCTCAGCCAGGCGTGACGGCGGATGGCAATGGCGTGGGCGATCATCTTACCGGCCATGTCGCCTGTATGTTTTGCCATCTGAATTTGATGATGGGCTAGGGAGTCAGCCTCTTGCTGAAGAGTAGACAACACCGAACGGTCCTCGTCAGACAGCTTTGAGAAGAAGGGTTGAGCTTTCTCCCAAAGGATTTGCTGGTATGCACCCATACAGGCCCCGTAGTTCGCCATTCTGCAAAGTAGAAGGGCCCCAGAATAGAGCTTTCGGCCCACCGCGTCAAACCTTTTGCCCTCTCTATCCGCAGGAGTATTAGACTCACGACCGGAGGTCTGAGAAGCTTTGACGACCATAGAATTCGGGTCGGTATGGTGTTTTAGCCACTCTAAGGCATCGTCATCGGTGCGGTACCAGGATTCGATCCTTTTTGAGGTAGGAGGGATCGAGGAAGGAGTTTTCCAGGATGCCTGGATGACGTCCAGAAGGTCAGGTAAGAACGGAAGCAGCGTGGCCAGGGGGGCTTGGGCTTGGACCCGCTTGAAAACCGGATCAGACACCGCCTTAGAAGTTTGTTTGATCTCTAGACCTAGAGCATCGGCCATTCTCACCATTTGGTCCGAAAAGGCCCGAATATTGTCTGTGGGTGAGGGAGGATCCACCTCGTATGCATCATGAGGAGGAGAGAGGTCGAGGCCGAGAGACACCACCGAGGCTGAGAGAGCGGAGTCAGGGCGATCGATATCGATCTCATCGTCCTCAGCCCCTTGGGGGGACTGAGGGGGAGATGAAAGCACAGTCTCTGGGGGAGGCAAGGCCTCAA
The DNA here is from genome assembly GCF_035594765.1 of Anolis carolinensis. Classification (NCBI taxonomy): domain Eukaryota; kingdom Metazoa; phylum Chordata; class Lepidosauria; order Squamata; family Anolidae; genus Anolis; species Anolis carolinensis. The sequence continues at coordinate 225,537,507 of NC_085841.1, forward strand.
GAGCAGGAGCCATCTGAGCCCGAGTTTCTTTGGAGGCCGAAGCTTGGGCAGCTCGAGCCAAGCGGGTGGTTTGTCTACCCCGTTCCGGTGTCGAGGTCGGGGGAAAAAGCTGCTGGCGTGATGGATGATGCGCGGCAGCAGGTCGAGGCGACGGCACCCTGACCACTGTTTGGGTGGAGTGGTGGGGTGAATCCTGAAGTTCGCCATCAGACAGAACTCGAGGAGAGGGTTGACGAGGCCGCTGTGCAGGAGCGATCGGAGAGGATCTCCTAGAAGAAGTCGCCGAAGAAGAAGGGACGTCTTTTTTAGAAGAGGCAGAAGAAGAGGAGCGTTGAGTCGCTCTCTTTTTAGCAGGCGGCTGTTTAGAAGGAACCCTTAGAGATTTTCCCGGCGTCGGAGGGACCATTGCCGAATCGGACTGGGTCCGACGAGCTTCCTCGTGGGCTCTCTTAAAGGCGATTTTCATCGCGGAGGTTGATGGAGGAGACCCAAGGTGGGATCGAATCGAAGACACAGAGGCCACCGAGCTCGACGTCGAGGAGGGGCCAAGTCTGCCAGAACGAGTCGACATGGTGACCGTGGTGAGCGTGCACGGCGGTTTGACGGGCTTAGCCGTTTTGGAGGCCCTAGACGCCCTCGACGAAACTGAAGAGGCCTTAGCAGCCGGTGCCGACATCGGTCTCAGGTTCGACGTCGACGACGTGCCCGATGTCGACGGAGTGGGCTCAGGGGCGAGCGACTTCTCGTAGAGCGCTGCTCTGAGTCTCGCGGCTCTATTTTTCCTTGCCTGAGCCGTTAGGGCTAGGCAAAAACGGCAGGTACCGATGACATGGGCCTCTCCCAGACAGAAGAGGCACTTGGCGTGGCCGTCGGAGTCAAGAATTTTAGCGGCACACTGAGTGCAGCGTTTGAAGTGAGTAGTAGACATGAGAATCCGAAGTGAACCTTGCGGCGGAAAAAAAGGAACTGGAGAGCGGGCGCCCAGGGCCGCCTTATATGCCCTCTGGGGACGGGGGGCGTGGCTACCGCCAAAAATTTAAACTTTAGCTTGGGAAGAGTTTCCGTTGGAACCTGCGCAGGCGCAGTCTCTCCATTAGTGTGCATTCACAGAGTACACGAAGAAAAAGCAGCTCCTCCTAGCAGGTCTCGCTATTTCAACCACAATGAGAACATACAAACACAATGTTCCATGCTGACCTATGTAATATGTTACCACCTTTAAGAAGATAATATTTATTTATTTATTTATTTATTGCATGTAAATATAATAATATCCTGAGGCAGTATGCAAACTTCAGGACGGCAGGTGTGTGTGTGTGTGATTTTTCGTTCCAAATACAGCTTACAATGCAAGCCTGTGCAGTAGCAACTGGAAAACTCAGGAAAGAATCCAATTCACCAAATTATTAGGCTTTCAAAACCTCTTAAAAGAAAATGGGGATTACTTACCGTTCCTTCTGCCAATGCTGAGATCACATTGCCCAAAGCAGACAATGACTTGTTAATATTTTTAGCTTCGTCAAGAACAGAGCCCTCTGCCCCAGTTTTGCTGACCTGCCAAAAAGAGTAGTTACTGGTTGGACCCTTGGAGATGGTTACAAGAGGAAAGTAGCACTTAAAAGACACTCTCTTCATTTTACCCAACACAGAAAAGTAATCAGCCTGCAAAACATTTCCATATCACCTTTTCTTTGTTTTCTAAGTGAATACAATATATATTTCTTTCATTGATAGCATGGGATTCCCACTGAAAGCGTCCTATCCAGGTAGTTCACAAGCCTGGATCTGCTTAACAACATTTCATGGACTTTGAAATAATATTTCGTACATCGAATGCTCTTTTTTTAATAAACAGAAGAAACAGCCAGTATGTTAAAAGTCAAGAGATGAACATATTTTTAAGTGAGTTGCTTAGACAGTGTGGCACAAAGCTGCTGCCTGTGTAATAAACAAGAAAACAAACAAACATGCTCTGCCAATCCAGGCATGTGGAACTCAAAATAAATAAAACTGACAACTACCAAGGAGAATCAAAATCTTGGACCTTAATGCCAGAAAGTAGGAGGTGCTGGCAAATAATGACTGGCGTGCTGTTAATAATGGTGGCCAAAGTCCAGCTTATGTCATCACAACCCACTTTGGGAGGTTTTGTGGCGGCCAGAATTCTGTCTGACTATGTAGCTTCCAAAATCTCTCCCAATCCCCTGTCTTCAAAGTATCAGTTCCCAAAATATGGCAATTTCTACATTGGTGAACAATAGAAGGAACAGTAAAGAAGGACACACAGCAATAATGTCATCCTCAGGGATCTCCCAAGGACCTCTTGTCCTGTCATGATGCTTTCATGATGCATCCATCAAGGTACTTTGTGCTTTTCTTGAATGGCAGGGGGTTGAAATAGATGGCCCATGTGGTCTCTTCCAATTCTATAATTCTATGAAAATAGCTGCACGTGTCTCTCCTGCTCCTCCTTATCTCCATCAATATAAAAATGGGTATCTTGCGACAAAGGGGGCTGACATACTGACAATATAGGTTTTGAATAGCTGCATCCAAAAATATATTTTGGTGTAGGATCCGAAGCAATTATTATTAGTAGAAAACTTTATTTGGAAACAAAAAATTTAGAATAATCAATTAAAAAAGAAAATATCAGAATATTGTAGTGCGCCTCATAAAACTCACTTATCAAACTCTGCTGGGGAAATTTAAAATAATGAATTCAATTCTAGCTACCACTCATGCCTCTATTCTCTTCAAAAGCCGTAACAATAATCCTTAAAAGCGGGGGAAAACCAAAAATAGACAAAATGATACAGCTCTGCCAAGGTTATATAGCTTCCACCCATTTCAGTAACATTATATTATCAAGGGGAAACGGGAGAGAGTAATACAAGAGACAACTGCAACGGTATTATATACTCATTGTTCCGTCCCCCAGGACGATGGTTTACCTTACCTATTGGTCGTTTGTTTGTTTTCCCTCCTTTGCATCTTGTTTCAGCCTCTGGCTGCAAAGCCCAGGAAAAGTGGCTTGGAATCTGCAAAAGCTGGCTGCAGTTTTCTTTGCAGTGATTGGTCAAAGAGTGCAACATCTTAGGACCGCCCTTTTTACCAGGGTCTAGTCTCCATTTTGGAGCTTCATTCTGGCTATAGTTTTCCAACGTGCTGGAGCTGTGCAAGGCTAACTGGGACAAATCATCCTCAAAACCAGGCCAATCTAAGCCTATCCAAATTAGATAAGTATTGAATTATATTGATCTGGAATAGGAAATCTAGTTAGAGGAGCAGAGTTATTCCATCGCTTCTAGAACTAATCTTTGCTGTAAAGATAGGGAAGGAAAGAGTTTCTCCTTCTAATATAGGCAGCGTGATTAGGGTATAGTGGTTTTATAATCACTTTTGCCTTCTGGAACCAGGGATAATTCTGTGACTAAAACCTATAGAAATTTGTTTCATCTTCTGCAACTTTAAGATCTGTGCCAGGTTTACAACCTTGTATGAATAAACATCCTTTTTTGAAGTTATCCAGACTCAGTCGTTCAATATCTATAGGACAGCTTATAGGGATTTGCAGTTCGCCCGGATAAAGGACAGCACGTTTCAGTTTTATAGTTTTTTATTGTCCGGCGGACGGCACAGTTTTGAGGTAGATCAGCGGTTTTTCCGCTTCAGCTAGCTTGCACGGCCATAGAGACTTTGATTTTGTTGGTCTGTTGCAGTGAAAGCTTGCTGCCAGGCCGAAAGGCAAGTGAGAGAGTGGGGCTCCATTCCTTCAGCCTCTGCAGTATCCTGCTCTTCAGCTCGCGTGTGTGCGCGTAGCCCTGCGGCTGTTTCGGCAATTGCACGGCTGTGCAAAACCCAGCAGTAGGTCCTGGAGGTGGTGAGTCCAGAAGCACTCGGCCGGGACAGTCGCCTGGCGGTGGTGACCTGCCTCATCGTCCTGCGGTGGTGACCTGCCTCATCGTCCTGCGGTGGTGACCTGCCTCATCGTCCTGCGGTGGTGACCTGCCTCATCGTCCTGCGGTGGTGACCTGCTTCATCGTCCTGCGGTGGTGACCTGCCTCATTGACCTGCGGCGGTGACCTGTCTCATCATCCTGCGGTGGTGACCTGCCTCATTGACCTGCGGTGGTGACCTGTCTCATCGTCCTGCGGTGGTGACCTCCCTTCACAGCGGGGAGGAGGCGTCTCTTCTCTCCTCCTTTCCAAAGCCAGCCTCGGTGCTCCTTCGGCGGCAGGCCTCGAGCCGCGGAGCACAAGGTGCTTGAAAATTTGGCGAAGTCGCCATTTTGGCAGTTTACGTCACTCGGGCAAGGGAGGTATCAAGTGGCAAGTTGCTGTCAGTTGGCATTTTGCAGCTTGCCTACCAAAGTTTGGCGCCAAAGGTCACAATCTTTGTAAAGTATAGTTACTTAGTGATATATATTGCTATGGTTAAGTGCTGTGAATTGTATTATATATTGAATTTGCTTTTATTGTAAATTTACTTGCAGGTATATTGCATTTGCCTTTGTTGTAAATTTACTTGCTATTAAGAATACATAATGTCTATGCAATTTCAAGATGATACAGATGGCGTACCTCCTTCTGAGGCTGAAAGTAGGAATGAAAGGCCCCAAAGGATAAAGCACCCTTCAGCCAAAATGCTAGCCCATCTAATAGACGAAAAGGAGCTCCTCCATGTGAGGTTAGGTTCGGCATGGGAGCGCATCACAACATTAATGGACAGAATAGAGAGCTTGGGTATCACAAGGGTGCCAGCCATATTACAGACAGACCTCGAAGAAGCCTTCTGTCTTTGGAGGGGTTTAGTGTCTAAGATAGTCCAGGTCCTCGAGCGCATTAACGCCAAGGATTCAGAGTTAGAAATAGGGAGTGTTTTAGCTGACACTAATGAGAAAGAAAATAGGGTGAGGGCAATCCTAGCTTCCTTATGCAGCCATGAGACCAATCTTTTAAAATCACCTGCTGTGGCACTTAGTCTTAAGTCCAACCGCTCTAGCCAGGTATCTAAACTAAGGGAGCGTGCATCGTCTAAACACAGCCACTCTAGCAAGTCTTCTGCTGCTGGGAGTGCCATCTCTTCCCTAGCTGCCTTGCACATTAAGGAGGCTGCACGTCTGGAGCTAAAGAGCAAGGTAGCGGGGGCGGAGGCTGATGCTAAGACAGCTGATCTCACCCTTCCCTTTAAAGAAGAAGAGCAACGACTGCAAATAGAACAGGCCCGTAGACAAAGCGAAATGCAAATGGAACAGGCCCGTAGACAAAGCGAAATGCAAATGGAACAGGCCCAAAGACAAAGCGAAATGCAAATAGAACAGGCCCGTAGACAAAGCGAAATGCAAATAGAACAGGCTCGTATAGAGATGCTTAGAATAAAGATGGATGCCGCAGCCAAAAGGGTAAGGGCTGAGACTTTGGCCAAGGCCCTAATTGAGCCACTCACAGAAGAAAATGTAAGCCAGTTACCAATACAGGACCCTTCTGCCAAAGTGTTTGCGCACCTTGGCAGCATGTACAGCCAGTTTTCGGATGAGGAACAGGGAGACTTCTCTCCTTACCCAGAGCAGGGCCCCAAAGTCACTTTTGAGTTTCCTGCAGAGCAGAGCGTCATAGCGGGGAGCTCACCCTTGCTCGAGCTACCTGTGCCTCCTGCTAAAACCCTAGGTCAGTCAATCAGGGCCTCAAGGCCGAGTGCTAGTTGGCCCCTACAGACAGCTGCACAGGGAACCATCGATTCGTCAGTGGTCGATGTCATCCCTCCAAGAGGCCAAAGGTTGACGCAAGGTACACGGTGGGAGTCCACTCCACAACAGCAAACTCCTCAATTGTTCCCTTCGACGCCGGAGTCCCAGCTTGTCTCCATCATCAGAAGTCCCAGAAGAGATCTTAAGGACAAGGGTGTCGAAAAGTTTTCGGACAAGCCTGAGGAATTTCTTCTCTGGAAGGCCACCTTCCAGAGAGCAATCAGAGACTTAAAGTTATTGCCTGAGGAAGAACTGACTCTTCTGGCTGCATGGTTGGGCCCAGCCTCATCCTCACAAGTTAAGAAGATCTACGCAGCCCACGTAGCCGATCCCGACAAAGCCCTGGAAAAGGCCTGGGCCAGGTTGCAGCAGAGGTATGGGGCCAGTACAGAGATTGAAGCATCTCTTATGGACAAGCTCCAAAGGTTCCCAGCTTTAAAACTCAAAGACTTCAAACTCTTGTGGGACCTCAGCGATCTCCTTGCGGAATTAGAGTCGGCCAAGGAGAATCCAGAACTGCCCGGTTTGAAGTGCCTCGATCAGCACCTGTCCCAGAGGCAGATCTTGACCAAGCTGCCCTTCACTTTGCAAGAACGCTGGGGACAGGAGGTCTTCAACTACAAGGAGGCCCACTCCCAGGCATACCCTCCATTTTCTCATTTGGTCCAGTTCATCACCAGGGCAGCCAGAGAAAGGAATGATCCACAGACGGGCCTCCCCACCTTATACCAAGGGACCCAGCCAGAGAAGGCACCTGAAGTGGACAAGAAACCACCTAGAGAGGCCAATAGACCTGTCAGCGTAAAGGCAGTCGAAACTCAACACAAGACTGACGAACCCAGGTTGGAGGTAAAAGAGTTGCTTTGCCCTATTCACCAAAAGCCTCACAGCTTGGCCAACTGCAGGGAGTTTAGTAGAAAGACATACAAAGAAAGGCAACAGCTAGTTCAAAAGCAGGGAATTTGCTTTAGATGCTGTGGAGCAACTCCACACTTTGCATCCAACTGCAAAGAAAACATCAAGTGTGAGAAATGCAACAGCCTCAAGCATTGCACCGCAATGCACAACTCCAATATCATCTCCCACCCCAAAGAGAACGCTTCACCAAAAGAAAAGTCAGCAGTCGAAGACACCGACAAGCCAGCCGCACCAGAGATGCAGGTGGAAGTTTCAGCAGTCGCCTGTACAGAGCTGTGTTCTGACTCGCACCAGTACAGAGTTTGTCATCCTATCTGCCTAGCGGATGTATATTCAGCCAAGAGCCCTTGGCTTAGAAAGAGACTCTATGTGGCCCTGGATTCACAGAGCGACGCCTCCCTGGCTACTCCAGAGTTCTTCCGCATGTTTGACCTTAAAACCAAGATGGTCGACTACACTATGACTACGTGTGCAGGAAAAAAGAAGTTGCAGGGTCGCATAGCATCTGGCTTTGTTGTCTCCTCTTGCGACCAGAAGAGACAGTTCAAGTTGCCAGACCTGATTGAGTGTTCCTCCATCCCTCGGAACAAAAAACAAATTGTAACTAGAGAAGTTGTGGAGGCTCATCCACATTTGCGACGGTTAAAGAATGCTATACCAGCCTTTCGGCCAGATGTGGACATTGCCCTTTTGCTTGGCTCGGACTGCCCGAGCTTGTTCTGTGTGAACGACCAAGTTAAAGGACCTCCAGGTGCACCTATCGCGCAACAATTGCCATTAGGCTGGACAGTCATAGGCCCAGTGTGCATAAACAAGATGCACCCACCATCGTCGTTGGACTCCAATCAAGCACAGGTGCTTAAAGGTGGACGTCCTACACTTGTGCGCAGTTGCCTAAGTCACATCTCGGTCTACTGCCAAGCAATAACTCCAGAGTATTCCTCCATCTTCAAAGTCTCTGAGAGAGACGAAGCCATAGCGCTCTCGAAAGATGAGCAAAGATTTTCGGACATTATGAATGCTCAAGTCTCACGAAGTACAGAGGGAAATTGGGTAGCTCCTTTGCCCTTTAAGTCAGATAAGCCCACTTCGCCAAACAATAGACACATGGCAGGGAAAAGACTCTGGTCCCTAAAGAAAAGAATCCATCATCAGGGTAGAACTCTAACTGAGGCAGCCCTTAGAAACGAAGGTCTGTGGGTAGTTAATGCCAAAAGGTTGGTCAACAGTTGTATTTTCAAATGTGTTAAATGCAGGCGCCTTAGGCGAAACTGTCAAAGTCAGTTGATGGCAGAACTACCTCAGGATAGGACTTTGACAGACCCACCCTTTTCCCATGTGGGAATCGATGTGTTTGGTCCTTGGGAGGTTGTCACTAGGAAAACCAGGGGTGGTGTTGTAAATAACAAAAGATGTGCGGTTTTGTTTACTTGTTTGTCAGTACGAGCTGTCCATATAGAGGTTGCAGAGGGAATGGACACTTCATCATTCATAAACGCATTGAAAAGGTTCATAGCCCTCAGAGGGCCAATTAAGTCAATTCGATCGGACTGTGGCACCAATTTTGCATGTGCAGACCTTAGCCAACCACTTCTGGAAGAGGTGGAAGGCCGAATACTTAAGCCAGCTTCCAACCAGAAGACTCTGGCAAACCCCAGAGGACAATTTCAAGGTGGGAAACCTTGTGTTGCTAAAGGACAAAGACTTGCCCCGCTATGCCTGGCCTATGGGCATTATACTAAAGACCTTTCCTTGCCCTGACGGTAAGGTTAGAAAAGTTCAGGTAAAGACTCATAGTAAGGACAAAATGTCTGTCCTGGACAGACCAACCAGCAATTTCGTGTTGCCTGTCCAAAGTGTGTAAGTTTTATACTGTTTTATTGTTGTGTATACAAAGGTGTTTGTATGTTTTTGATTGGTAAATTCCCACATCCTGGGAATTTAGCGGGGAGTGTTCCGTCCCCCAGGACGATGGTTTACCTTACCTATTGGTCGTTTGTTTGTTTTCCCTCCTTTGCATCTTGTTTCAGCCTCTGGCTGCAAAGCCCAGGAAAAGTGGCTTGGAATCTGCAAAAGCTGGCTGCAGTTTTCTTTGCAGTGATTGGTCAAAGAGTGCAACATCTTAGGACCGCCCTTTTTACCAGGGTCTAGTCTCCATTTTGGAGCTTCATTCTGGCTATAGTTTTCCAACGTGCTGGAGCTGTGCAAGGCTAACTGGGACAAATCATCCTCAAAACCAGGCCAATCTAAGCCTATCCAAATTAGATAAGTATTGAATTATATTGATCTGGAATAGGAAATCTAGTTAGAGGAGCAGAGTTATTCCATCGCTTCTAGAACTAATCTTTGCTGTAAAGATAGGGAAGGAAAGAGTTTCTCCTTCTAATATAGGCAGCGTGATTAGGGTATAGTGGTTTTATAATCACTTTTGCCTTCTGGAACCAGGGATAATTCTGTGACTAAAACCTATAGAAATTTGTTTCATCTTCTGCAACTTTAAGATCTGTGCCAGGTTTACAACCTTGTATGAATAAACATCCTTTTTTGAAGTTATCCAGACTCAGTCGTTCAATATCTATAGGACAGCTTATAGGGATTTGCAGTTCGCCCGGATAAAGGACAGCACGTTTCAGTTTTATAGTTTTTTATTGTCCGGCGGACGGCACACTCATTGTTTTGTAACATTTATATTCCACTTTTCTTCTAAGCTCAAGATATTGCTCCTTCCCATTTTTCCCTCTCAGCAGCCCATAATTTATCTACAGTACAGGGTCATAGGAGTTTGAGACCACTTTGATTATTATGGCTCCATCTTATGAAAGCTTTGGATTTGTAGTTTAGTGAAGTTCTTAGAGTTGTCTGTTAAGTTGCCTGCTGCATGGCCCATGAACTACAGCAAATCAACAAGATTGCAGAACTAAAGTGCTAGTAAAAGTAAAGGTTTTCCCCTGACATTGTCTAGTCGTGTCCGACTCTGGGGGTTAGCGCTCATCTCCATTTCTCAGTTGAAGAGCCGGTGTTGTCCACAGATGCCTCCAAGGTCATGTGGCCAGCATTACTGCACGAAGCACCATTACCTTCCCACCAGAGCAGTACTATTGATCTACTCACATTTGCATGTTTTTGAACTGCTAGGTTGGCAGAAGCTGGGGCTAACTGCAGGAACTCACCCTGCTACCCGGATTCAAATCACCGACCTTTCAGTCAGCAAGTTCAGCAACTCTGTGGTTTTACTCGCTGCACCACCCGGGGGCTCTAACTAAAGTGCTATCAAATGGCTATAACTATGTAATGTAGATACAGCCACTGTGATATGATAAATACAGCTAAGGTATTATGAGCAACCCAAGATCACCCAGTGGCCTTCATAGCTGAGTAATTTTGGTCTTCCTAGAATAAATTAGAAGAACCCTATATACTCATGTATGTCTAGAAATTTGAATCAAAAATCAACCCCACAAAATCTAAGTCAACTTACCCATGGGTTAATAAGAGTACTATCCCTTAACTCTCATCTAAAAAAGGAGCCAACCTCTTTTCCGATTAGAATAACAAAAGGCAAATGTTTAGTCTACCTTGGGAGAACCTAAAAGAAGTTCTGACCGCTCTACTCTCTCTGCTGTGGTCCTGTTTCTGGACTTTTTGAAAGTCTGGGTGGGAAAATAGGAGCAGTGGTGGAAGACACATGCCCCTTCTACATTGCCATACAACCCAGATTATCAAAGCAGGTAATCCGCATTATCTGCTTTGAACTGAATTATGTGAGCCTACTCTGCCATATAATCCAGTTCAAAGCAGATAATCTGGATTTTATACAGCAGTATAGAAGGGGCCACGGGGCCCCTGGTGGCACAGTGTGTTAAAGTGCTGAGCTGCTGAACTTGCGGACCAAAAGGTGCCAGGTTCAAATCCCGGGAGCGGAATAAGCGTCCGCTGTTAGCCCCAGCTCCTGCCAACCTAGCAGTTCGAAAACATGCAAATGTGAGTAGATCAATAGGTGGGAAGGTAACAGCGCTCCATGCAGTCATGCCAGTCACATGACCTTGGAGGTGTCTACGGATAGTGCCAGCTCTTTGGCTTAGAAATGGAGATGAGCACCAACCCCCAGAGTCGGTCACAACTGGACTTAACGTCAGTGGAAAACCTTTACCTTTATAGAAGGGGTCACAGTTGGACCTCTGAGGAGGCATTGGTTCTTTGCCTTCTCCATGGAATGACCCTTGACTTATCCACGGATCATATAAAAATCCATAATTTTGCCCCCAAAACCTGCCTTTGAGTAACACATGAGATGAGTACACACAATAAAATGCCCTACATGCTCGTTTGGATCTTGTGAATGAAATCAATATTGTTTTCTGATTTTTGATTCTGTCATCACTTCACTTTATAGCTCTAGCAGTCACAGATTGCTCTGAAGAATAACTCAGAGCTGTTAGAATAATTCAAAGTGATTTCTTTAATATCTCAACCAACACTACAAAGCATTCTCACAAATGGCACAAAATGTATCTCAGGTAATTGTTTTAATCTCAGAGTAAGCATTGAAACGCAACAGTTTCAAATTAAATATGCATGCCGTTGGATTCTTAAAATGACTACCATCATAAACCACTGAAAAATCAATACTTTTATGTAGAACAGCAACACAGTCATTACCTTTTCACTCCCAGCCAAATCTACCAGATAAAGCTTTCCACTGAGTTTTTTTTCAGTTTCAACATTCTCTTGCTTGATGTTAATTAGGAAAATACTATGACTTCTAGAACTGTGTTCATTCATGTCTATGAAAAAAAATCCAACACATTAGTAATGCTTTGAAAAAAATCTCTAAAGATTAATGCCTTATTAATGACTAACTTTGGAATTCATTCAACATTCAACAAAGCTGATGAAACAACCAAAATATCTGTAAAGAGAACTTGAACCGAACATGGGAGACTCCATAGTGGAGATTATGTTGGCCAGGACTACACTCTTTTTTTCTCCAGAACAAGTAATGTGGCTTGAATGAGGACAGGAGGTCAAAATGGATTCAAAATAGAAAATGTGGATTAAACAAATGCAAGGAAGGAGAGCTTTTGAAGTTTAACTTAATGGAAAGACTCACACACAGAGAGTAACAGCATAAAGTTAAACAAATATATACAGTAGATATATGGTGCAACACAAATGTTGAGTAATCTCTGCCCAGAATCATTCCTGACTCGCCAATGCTTAATGCCATCAACCATAGCAATGAGCACATATTTGCTGAGATTTTGGTTATAACTGTCAGAATGTAAAGCTCCTTCAGCATCTCTGTGCAGACAATGGAGGCAGCCAGACATCATGTATATGTATGTATGTGAGTATGTGTCAATTTGACCGTCATCGTCCCCATATACCTTGCAGTCAATCACTAACTGGCCTGCAAACCACTGTAGAATAGGAAATGGCTTGCATGAGGATATACGTGAGCTTGAATAATAACAAAAAGGATTTGGTTCCTAATAAGAATGTTTCTTGGGAGTTAATGTATCTCCAGTGCAATGCAGCATTTATGACTGTTCTAGCCAACATGTTCCTGCTCTGGAGTGTGACAGCAATGAAGTGATACAAGCGAGGAGAGAAGGGAAAGGAGGAATTGCTTCCTCCTTTCACCCATCCTTTCTCCTTCGCGGTGACCAGAGTCATTTTCATATCTGCAAGGCCTAAAATGACACGGCAAGATAGGTACCATCCTCTGGCCTCAGGCAGCCTGAGCCTGGGAAAACCATTAACTGTCCTTGGCCCACGTTAACCTGAATCAGCTCCATGCATCATGTAGCTGCCATGGAGCTGGTTCACTCTCAATCCCTTTCAGGTCAAAGCATCAGTGAAGATGCATCCAGAGATATGCCTTGTCACCAATCACAACCAAGACAGAAATTCATTCAACATGTTACAAATTTAAAGACAAAAATGTGGTCTCATTTTAGTTTATTAATCATAATTTTAAAAATTTCTTTCAAGTCACAAAAACTAATTATTTTACATTACGTTGCAGGGATTTGAAGCATAAGTATAAAGTTGAAAAGAGTAATCAAGTAAATGAGATAATTGTACCTTTTTGGTATCATAGCAGTTTGTGCAACACCAATATACTTAGTATGGCAGATGTTTTTATTTTAAGTAGAAGTGCAAAAATGCTTACTTGTAACAGCTACATGGCGATTGGTTTTCCCTTCATCAATGACATCCATAACTTCTTCAGGGCTAGACACAAATCTCTCTGTACAGCCCTAGAAATGTAAGATATATTATTTGTCAGAAATTGTGGAAGAAGCAACACAACAAATCCAACACAATATCAGTACCTGCAGTTAACAGTTTCATCAAAGATCAGGGCCAAATTTCTGTTTTCAAGCTGAAAACTATAGATGCCGCTATTGAACCATGGTCTGGGACAACCAAACGAAGCAGGACGTAGACTGATAGAATTTTGCCAGGAAAACTCTCTGTGCATAACAAACACTCTCTTCCAACAACCGAAAAGATGGCTTTATACATCGACTTCACCAGATGGTCAACACCGAAATCAGATTGACTACATCCTTTGCAGCCAAAGGTGGCAGACATCCATCCAGTCAGTGAAAACAAGACCTGGAGCTGACTGTAGTTCAGATCACAAACTTCTTATTGCAAAATTTAGAATCAGACTAAAGAGAATGGGGAAGATACACAGACCAATTAGATATGATCTCACAAATATTCCTAGTGAATATGCAGTGGAGGTGAAGAATAGATTTCAGGGACTAAATTTAATAAATAGAGTCCCAGAAGAACTATGGACAGAAGTCCACAACATTGTTCAGGAGGCAGCAACAAAGTACGTCCCAAAGAAAAAGAAAACCAAGAAGGCAATATGGTTGTCTGCTGAGATACTGGAAGTAGCCCAAGAAAGAAGGAAGGCAAAAGGAAACAGTGATAGGGGGAGATATGCACAACTAAACATTCAATTCCAGAGGTTAGCCAGGAGAGACAAGGAACTATTTTTGAACAAGCAATGCATGGAAGTGGAAGAAGACAACAGAATAGGAAGGACAAGAGACCTCTTCCAGAAAATCAGAAACATCAGAGGCAAAGTTCAGGCAAAAATGGGCATGATCAAAAACAAAGATGGCAGGGATCTAACAGAAGCTGAAGAGATCAAGAAAAGGTGGCGAGACTATACAGAAGATCTGTATAGGAAGGATAATAATATAGAGGATAGCTTTGACAGTGTGGTGAGTGAATTAGAACCAGACATCCTGAGGAGTGAGGTTGAATGGGCCTTAAGAAGCATTGCTAACAACAAGGCAGCAGGAGACGACGGGATCCCAGCTGAGTTGTTTAAAATCTTGGAAGATGATGCTGTCAAGGTAATGCATGCCATATGCCAGCAAATATGGAAAACACAAGATTGGCCATCAGATTGGAAAAAATCAATTTATATCCCCATACCAAAAAAGGGAAACGCTAAAGAATGCTCAAACTTCTGTACAGTGGCACTTATTTCCCATGCCAGTAAGGTAATGCTCAAGATCCTGCAAGGCAGACTCCAGCAATACATGGAGCGAGAGTTGCCAGATGTCCAAGCTGGGTTCAGAAAAGGCAGAGGAACAAGAGACCAAATTGCCAATATCCGCTGGATAATGGAGGAAGCCAGGGAGTTTCAGAAAAACATCTACTTCTGCTTTATTGACTATTCTAAAGCCTTTGACTGTGTGGATCATAATAAACTATGGCATGTTCTTGATGGTATGGGGATACCAAGTCACCTTGTCTGTCTCCTGAGAAATCTGTATAAAGACCAAGTTGCCACAGTAAGAACAGATCACGGAACAACAGACTGGTTCAAGATTGGGAAAGGAGTACGGCAGGGCTGCATACTTTCACCCTACCTATTCAACTTGTATGCAGAACACATCATGTGATGTGCGGGGCTTGACGATTCCAAGGCGAGAGTTAAAATTGCTGGAAGAAACATTAACAACCTTAGGTATGCAGATGATACCACTCTGATGGCCGAAAGTGAGGAAGAGCTAAGGAGCCTTATCACCAGGGTGAAAGAAGAAAGTGCAAAAGCTGGGTTGCAGTTAAACATCAAGAAAACCAAGATCATGGCAACTACACCTATTGATAACTGGCAAATAGAAGGAGAAAACGTGGAGGCAGTGACAGATTTTATATTTCTAGGCGTGAAGATCATTGCAGATGCAGACTGCAGCCAGGAAATCAGAAGACGTTTACTTCTTGGGAGGAGAACAATGGCCAATCTTGATAAAATAGTGAAGAGCAGAGACATCACACTGGCAACGAAGGTCCGCATAGTCAAAGCAATGGTATTCCCCATAGTAACTTATGGTTGCGAGAGCTGGACCATAAGGAAGGCTGAACGAAGGAAGATAGACGCTTTTGAACTTTGGTACGGGAGGAAAATCCTGAGTGCGCCTTGAACCGCAAGAAGATCCAACCAGTCCATCATCCAGGAAATAATGCCTGGCTGCTCACTGGAGGGAAGGATATTAGCGGCAAAGTTGAAGTATTTTGGCCACATCATGAGAAGACAGGAAAGCTTGGAAAAGATCATGATGCTGGGGGAAATGGAAGGAAAAAGGAAGAGAGGCCGACCAAGGGCGAGATAGATGGATGGTATCCTTGACGTGACTGGCTTGACCTTGAAGGAACTGGGGGCGGCGATGGCCAACAGGGAGCTCTGGCGTGGACTGGTCCATGAGGTCATGAAGAGTCGGAAGCGACTATGCGAATGAGCAGCAGCATTGAACCATATACTGTATCAGATAACTGAGAGTCACATTTAAATAGTTCGTTCCAAAAGGACGTAAAACAAAAACATTTACCAGATACTGTACTTTTGCTGTGAAATTGGTATGATAAACACTCACTCATCAAAATCAATGTAATGGGTTTAGGAAAGAACAAAAGCACCAGGATGGTGAGATGATGAAATCTGCACTGCTTCTGAATCAGATGTTTCAAAGGAATCACAGACCACTACTGGAAAGCACTGGACTGTTCTATGAAGAGAGAGTTTTTAGCAACTCCAGAAATTTCTGCTGTTGATGAACTCAGGCATGGGCAATTTTTTTGCCCTGGTCTGAATTGCAGGCCCAGCCAGGAGGGCTGGGCCAGGAGGGAGGGCAGGCAGGCCCAGGAGGAGGCGGGGAGAGGATGGGGACAGACCTTGGAGGTGTGGGGAGGAGCAAGAGCGGGTCCTCCTCAGGTTGTCCTCCCAGCATAAGGATGGAGCTGTTTGCCCCTTCCTTATGCTGGGAGGAGTGTAAGACACATGACAGCTGTCCTCCCGGCATAAGGACACGGCCATTCGCCCCGTTCTTGTGCCAAGAGGAGGGCAAGACAGGCAGCAGTGGGGAGCACTCCAAAGTCCCCTCAGCAGGCAACAGGCTGAGGGGGCTTTGGAGCCTTCCCCTGGCTCTCCCAGCCTAGAGAGGTAGTGTTCCAACTCATTCCCAGGCTGAAAGGAGTAGGAGACAAGCTGTTGCCAGAGATCTCTCCAGAAGTAGCCTGCGTTCCCTTCCACACTTTCCTCCTCCTGAGGAGATGGCAGTCTGCCACTTTCCCAGGTGGAGAAGAGGAGGGGACAGGCCATTGCTGCCTGGCAGCAGCCTGTCTCGCTCTTGACATTCTTCTCTGCCTGGGGAAGAGAGAGGCCCACCACTCTCACAGGCAGAGAAGAGGAGGAGGAGGGGACAGGCTGTTGCCAAAGATCTCTCTGGAAGTGGCCTGCCTTTCCCTCCTCACTCTTCTCCACTTGGGGATACGGTGGACCACTGCTTTCCTAGGCAGAGAAGAGGAGGAGGAGACAGGCTGTTACCGAAGATCTCTCTGGCAGCAATCTGTCTTCCCCTCCGCACTCTTCTCTGCCTGGGGAGATGGCAACCCATTGCATTCCCAGGAGGGGAGGAGGAGGAGACACATGGTTGGTGAGAGCTCCAGGGAGCTCTCGCCAGCCACATGTTTTTGCATCGGCCCTTCTTTCAGCATGCTGAGAGGAGGGCCCTGACAAATGGGGGCCAGACCTCAGACCCCAAAGGCTCACGTCCAGCCCAAGGGCCTGGTTTTGTCCTGCCTGCTTTAATTAAAATGAATTAAAATGGTCAATCTGGCCCACTCACTAGAAATATTCTTAATTTTATTAACATATTGTAATTTACTTGCAGGTGAGTTGTAGATCAAGATATCAAGTTAATATGTGTGTGTGTGTTTGTGTATGTTTACTATGTGAGAGAGATTCTAACGGAATTGGAAATAACACAAATATTTTCTTTAAGTATTCATTCAAGGGAATATTAAAGATGTAGGATTTCTTTTATATGCATTAAATATAAATGAATTGCTAAATTTCACTGGGATGATATAAAATGAAACAATTTTAAGGGGAAGGAAAGAGCCAAAAATTATTAAAGTCCTTTAATATTTCAGAAAGGCAATGCTTAAATGTAAAGATAATTGTGGTTAGAACTCTTAACTATAGCCATTTATTCCATTTCATCCTCCAGAGTTAAGAAATGGGGCTACAAAGTGGAGTCCACGAAATGCAAGTGTGGAGAAGAGCAAGCCACAGACCACTTACTACAATGTAGTCTGAGCCCTGCCACATGCACAATGGAAGACCTTCTCACAGCAACACCAGAGGCACTCCAAGTGGCCAGCTACTGGTCAAAGGACACTTAGTATAATGCCAAGTTTTTAAACTTTGTGTTTTAAAATACATTACAACTGTAAACTCAGTTTTGCTCCTGATGCGATAAATAAATATCTTTGAGAGTTGAAGTGCCTATCTAAGTAAGAATAACACGTTGAAAAACAGAGTAATAACTAATAACAATAAAAAATAATTCAAAACAGGTAGCATGTTGTTACAACTGCTTAGGAATGGTTATGGAATCTAATTAGGAAAACATGTCAAAAGTATAAGCAAATAATTTTTCTTTCAGAAGAGAGGATGTTGGGGAAAATGCTGTGAAGAACTGAAAATTGTTTGCTTGGGGAGGATGAGTTAATTTAAATGTATCCCACTATTTTATTTTTGTAGAATTTTTATGTTTTGCATTCTGGTGGTTTAACATTACAAATGCTTCTTAGGAAATAGAAGCAACACAGCTTAGTTTTGATTGTACTTAAAATGAAAGTATTAAAACAAATTGTAAATGAAAAATTGCTTTTACCTTGACATATGGGACTCTGTTCTTGTCTTCATGAACTGCAAGGTTTGTCTTTGAAACTAAAAACACAAAGATAGTATATAAATCTGATGAGCAGCAAGACTAATTCAAACAGATACTCCTATAGAAGAAATCAGTTATTTAATTTCCACAAACCTTACCCAAATATGGTACCAAGAGTATCATGATTTATTGAATGGCACTGATTTGATCAATCATGGTATTCTTGGTACAGTACGATATTTAGTGAAGCTCAAAATCTATGTTGCAGGATGGAGCAAGGCAGAAAAGCCAGGCTAAGGTTTTTTTTTTTAAATTGTACTTTAATTAGTCATTAGTGAAGTTCATGTTTCAGTGTGTTTCTCATTCCTCTTGCTGATTCCGTCCCGACTGTATCACACCCCTATAAGGAGACACCCCATTTGACCCTTTCCCTTCTTCAGAAACCCAGTAACAAGGCAAAAACCTTCTTATGTTAAACTGAGAAGTGATAAATTACATCTCCTGTAAGTAAAACAGCTCATTGTTACAAAATGTAACTGGTTAAGTCACTCACTCCAAGTAATTAATTATATGCTGCACAGGGATATTATTCCAGGCAGATATTCAAATTCAAATATTTCAGAACTAGTCTTTCTGTTGTAAAGGCTCTTTCGATTTTTCAATTAATCTCATAAACGAAACTCACTATGGTTATTAGAGCTTAGCTGTAGGGTTTTTCTTAAGATAAGAAATCCTCCTTACCATCCAGCAAATCCCTTATTTTGTCCAAGTAAATCTCAAAGTAGGACACCTAAACAAATGAAAACACATTGTCGTTAACATAGCTGTTTGGAAGAGGCTGGAACACTAACAAGTATATGCTACTGTTTAAGAAAGCACTTTTGCATTCATACCATAGCTATGAATCAAATGTTTTAAAAAAGAAGTGTACAAATCCTTTAAGAGTACAAGTGTGTGTGTTTTTTTTAAAACTGACAGGGAAAAGGAAAATCGAGATAGGAAATTCAAATGCATAGCCATGTTTACTTAGGGCAGGACTTCCTAAATTTTTTCACCCGTGACCCCTTTCCATTCAAGAATTTTTTATTTGACCCTAGAGATATAAAATAGGTATAATAAGCAAACATTTACTGATATCAAATCAGCATTTGCAAGGCTTGGTTTTGTGTGTGTCAGGAGTGTCTTGAGAAACTGTGAGAAAATTGGTCGTCTGCAGGGACGTTGCCCAGGGGACACCCGGGTGTTTTGGATGTTTTACCATCCATGTGGGAGGCTTCTCTCATGTCCCAGCATGGAGCTGGAGCTAACAGAGGGAGCTCATTCGCGCTCTTCCCGAGTTGGATTTGAACCGGCAACATTCAGGTCAACAACCCAACCTTCAAGTCAGCAATCTGCCAGCACAAGGGTTTAATCCACTGCAACACCGGGGGCTCCTAAGGCTAAACAGGCTGATTCTCCTTTTTGCAGAATAGAGCTGAAGCGTCTTCTGCAGAATCCACTGTAAACACGGCACGTTGTTGCGTACAGATTTGTGTAACTGGGTGATGTTCAGAAACCTCTTACTGTTGCCAAATTTCGTGATCCCAACTTTGAGCTAAGCGGTCCCTATTTGGGATCAGGATCCATAGTTTAAGAAGTGGGCTAGATCCTGTGGGTTCCCAGATGTTATGGCCTTCAACTCCCAGAAATCCTAACAACTGGTAAATTGGCTGGGATTTCTGGGAATTGTAAGCCAAAACATCTGGGGACCCACAGGTTGAGAATCACTGGCTTAGAGACTGAAGAAGAAGGTTGCACAAACTTTCACAGAGTAACTTTGTGTCTACATTCGCCAAATAAAACATATCTCGAACCAGCCGCAAGCAATCCAGTCAATAGACAGCCAAATCTGTAGCAGAAGTGCTTCTTTCAGCCTTTTAACCAGGAAGCTCTAGAGTGACCCATTGGTGTTTTGAATGTGTGAACAGCTGGATCGGAATAAATCTAATGTGAGACATTGTCCACCATTGTTTCACCAGCCAAAAGTAGCTGCCCAACAGAGTGTTGTTGTCAGTATAATTTTTGGTAATCATGTCGCTGAGTGCCCTGTTGAAACTTCACCAGAAGTGATATCGCCAGTAAATATCTGTTAGGGAACTATGTTTGTGAAACAGCTGCTGCAGAAGCAGCTGAAAAGAGGACAGGCTGATATTCCCAGGACAACAGACTGACTGGTTGTATGAACTGCAAAAATGCTTCAAGGTACTTCCACACCAGTTCATGTGGACTCCCCATGGCATATTTGGGAAAGCAGAAATGAAAAATTTTTCCAGAACAAAAACAGAGCTTGGAAGTTTACTGAATGGAGAACATGCTACATTCTTCACCTACTGAGCAGTGCATTCCTATTCCCAAGACTGTAACAGTGTAGTGAGAGTTGCTGTACTACTTTTACACTTATACTGTCATTATGTCCACACCTTTCCTCTCCAAGAATTTTTCTAAAAGCCCAATGGTGGCTTCAGTTGCTTTCCACAAAATTACAACTTTTTTACATTTAACAGTCATGTACAGTTTCTTCTCAAGTACAATATCACTCATAGGAGTGCTAACAGTATTTCCAGGAAAATGCAGCTAGTGTTACATTACAGATAGTGCTACATTGCAAAATGTTGTATCTAAGATCTAAAAAAATAAGAGTCAGGCAAAGAAATAAAATTTGGGACCTACTAAGCTCAAAGCATATGATAAAGACCAGTACTCTAAATATGGACATTTGTCTCCTTTTGGAGGATGGGACTGTGCAACTGTATTTATAACACATCTAAGCTGCCTCCAAATCTTTGATTCCACATTTTAAAACTGCATTTCATGGCTAAACAAACTTCAACTGTGACAATATTTTATCCAGGCATCATGTGACTGTTTGGTGGAATTTCCCACATCACAGCCAGAATGCCATGTTTTCAAATGGCAACTCTCTTGTGTAATCAACTTGAACAATAATTCAGTATCACTCAAGTGCATTTGCTGTCACAGCAATATGAAACAAAGTCAATTGTTATTGCTGCATCACATAGGAGGAAAACGGAAAGGAACTGAATAGACTTGTAACAAATATTTTTCTTTCTCTTTTGAAGTTTTGTTTTATTCTTGTACTCTGATGGGGTAGAATAAATATTGTAAAGGTATTTTACAATATTTACAAAAAGAGGTATCACTGGAGTATCTAAAGATCCCTATAGAAGTATCCTCTCTGAAATGTGTGTGTGTGTGTGGTTTTTCTACTTTCATGGGAGTCCTACCACTGTAACCCCAGCAAATGTGGAGGGCTGACTGTAACTGGAGAATATCTGCCAATAGATTTGATGTGATAGTGTGTTTAAAACAACTTGTCATCCCTTACATAACACCTGGGTGCTTACATCAAATACTTGTACGTCGGATGTATGAAACGTTTACGAACTACAATGGCCATGAAGCAGCCGCTCATACTGGAATCTGTAGCTTGGAGCTAAGCCTTAACATGTTAAACACATGTACCATTTTCCAGGTATAAAGTATCTTCTGATCCTCGTGTTAAACTTGAGACTACATGCTAATTGTGGCTGGCATTGTTCATCATAGTAAGCAGAAACAGAATACTTCTGGAAACATGGAAAGGTGAAGGGAACTCACAAAGCAAGTGGTTCTCACAAAATGGAAATATCTGAGGAAATGTGAATAAGATGATAGGCTCATCCTAAGGCAGTGGTTCTCAACCAGTGGGTCCCCAGATGTTTCAGCCTTCAACTCCCAGAAGTCCTAACAGCTGGTAAACTGGCTGGAATTTCTGGGAGTTGTAGGCCAAAACACCTGGGAACCCACAGGTTCAGAAGCACTGTACAAAGCAATGACACACTCCCAACCCTAACCTAACAGAAGGCTGACAATGTCAGTTTTACATCTAGGGAGTGTGGCACATACACATGAACTGCCTGGATACATTGCTTCAAATGATGTAACCACCAAGCCTTCTGAAAGTCTTTCCAGCTGTTTTGTAGATATACGAGGGCTATCCAGAAAGTAGGCTACGTTTTGGATTTTAAAAAGGACAAAGTATAGGACAAATCATTTACCATATGCAGCTGAAAGACACATCCCAAAACTACAATCTCATGTAATCCCCATTTAAATTTAGCCACGTTTTTTATAGATAAATGAGTTTGAAAAGTACTGCACCAGTAAATTCCATGCTTGTGTCCTCAGCTCTTCCCCTTCTCCCTTCCTGCAGCGTAGCCAAAACGCTGCACTGCCAGCCACACCCCCATTGTTGGAAACGGAGGAGAGAGGCAGCAAATACTGGTGCAGTACTTTTCAAACTCATTTATCTATAAGAAACGTGGCTAAATTTAAATGGGGATTACATGAGATTGTAGTTTTGGCATGTGTCTTTCAGCTGCATATGGTAAATGATTTATCCTATACTTTGTCCTTTTAAAAATCCAAAACGTAGCCTACTTTCTGGATAGCCCTCGTATATTTGAATTACAAGAATTGTTAAAACAATATGTCTATCTCACCCACTTACGAGCTATGGCAAAAAAGTAATGAGACTGATTTTCTTTTATTCATGAGTTTTATTTTATGTTCAAATCAAGGCTATCCTCTTCAAAGTAGTTCCCTTGGGCAGCTACACAGCGATGAAGCTGTTGTTTCCATTGTTTGTAGCAGTGCTGGAAGGCTTCTCCTGGAATGCGCTTCAGCTCATTAGATATTCTCTTCTGCATATTATCCAAAGTACCAAAACGGTGCCTTTTCAGATGATTTTTGAGCTGGGGACTGAGATCTGGCAAACTGGCAGGGGAACCAAAGGAATGCTTTTTCTGCCAAAAAAAATCATTGATGGAGGCAAACAACATTGATGGTGTTGTCACAATTTTTGAGGTGCAGCATAAAAGAGCACACAATGTCTGGTTGCATACATGCCACCTTATTCCTGAGCCATTCAATGCCTTCCCGATAAAAAGTTTGATTGACACTTTGTCTTCGAGGCACACATTCCTTGTGGACTGACTGCCAAAAAAACCAAACAAATGACCATCGATTTGATTTTCGATTTGCTCATTCTCACTTTCTTCGGATGGGGAGTTTGCAGTGTGCCACTCCAACTTTGTCATTTGGTCTCTGGGTTGTACTTGAAAATCCATGAGTCAACACCTGTGACTGAAGAATTCTGGTTCCCTCTCAAGATGGTTCAGAAGATCACTACACACATCCCTCTGATTCGCCTTCTGCTCAGTTATAAGGTTTTTTGAAACCATGTCCTTTCTGCTGTCAATTTTGTAACGCACCTCACAAACACAACTTCATATCCAATGCTCTCAACAACTGCATTGAAACTCTAGCAAATTCAAACTTGTACTGAGTTTACAGCAGGGGTAACCTAATTGCCATGTGAAGGTGGAGGTAGCAGCATTGTTGGGTTGGGCACAGCATTGTCAGTCTCATTGCTTTTTTGCTGTATTTGTATACATACATACACAACATAACACATTTAGCCTATGTCAGCTAAGCTGATACTAGCACCTTGCTTTTCAGTGAGTACAAGTAATGTTTCTAAGAAGTGAAAATATGCAGAAGTCACGATTTCATGCCAGCTTTGATGAGTTATGACATAACTCAACTAACCAAGCAAAGCAGTAAAAATAATGGAGCCTATTTCACAAATTATTTGTGGATAAGCAGCATCATTAATCCATCAAAACACAATTTTTGTTTTTGTTGTTAATATTTTAAATATGTGTTGACGCAGCATCTAATTACCTCAATGCTATGCCAATTGAAGAAAAAGCTATGGGCCGGGTACAAAGCTAATCCTGCCATAAGAGCCATATTTGGCTCAATAGCTCACTCCAGGATTATCTGACAGCCTCTTAAAGCTTTTAAATACAGCCGGTGTTAAGATGTACTAAGCTCTTAAGTCTTGATCATATCATTATGACTGACATGTAACAACTTTCTTTTCACAGCAAAATGCAGAGTGAACCAGTTCTGAACTAGATTGTTAAAAGGAAGACTGTTTAGTAGACTTTGATAAATTGGATTGCTACTGTTTTCAAATACATGCACATTCTTTGATGCTACTGCTTGAGTGACATATCTGTAAGTTATCTTTGGGCAAGAATAACTTCCTCCAACACACACAAATGTATTTCCAATTATAAAATGCCAATGTTTATAAAAATTTTCATCCTCTACCAAAGAACTCTTTGCAGAGGGGCAATGGGGCAGAATGTTACCCAAAGCACTGAAATTTTGGCAGGTTAGATTTTTTGAACTGAAACATGGTGGATCCAAATGTGTTCTTTGGGAACAGAAAACTCAGCATTCAGTGAGGAAGAAGTGAGAACTTCAGAAAATCATAGCGACTTGACACCATATTCAGCTTTTTTTTTTAACCTGACTGTTATATAACATGTCATTTTGCATTTACCTTTATGTGAAATTCTAGGTTTTCATCCATGGAATAGATGTGATCAAAGATGTCATGTGCAATTCTTGGAATTATCCCCATTAGCTGTGGGTCATGCAACTTCCCCTAAAGATACAAAGATTAACAAAGAGTGAGTTAAGTATATTCTGTCTCTGCAACAGTCTTGTGAGAACAAGGATCTACACATTTGGTACATGGCAAACATTGTTAATTATTTCACCCATTCACAATTCAGATCTAACATCATATTCACCATTTCCTGGGTAGAGAACCTCAGAATTAGAATACCAACTCTCTAATTTACTGGTGTATTTTCAAAGGCAAAGAAACACAAACTCATCCTAGAGAATGAAGAGTCATTGCTATGCACTTTTTTACAGTTCAAAAGCAAATGAAGCTTCCGGGATATATGATAAAGACTGGACTCCCATGTAGATGGAAATTAATGGAAGATGAAACAGTAATAAGTCCACGGGTTGTTCTTTTATCTGGGCATAGGGCCAACAAATGCTGCATGGCCAGTCCTACCGGTAGCATGCACAGTCAGCTTCCTTTTGATTTATTCAAGGCATTTGAAGACGAAAGATCAGAATATTTTTCCTAGTCATATGTCATTTTCCCCTTTTTCCTTTGGAAACAAAATTAGTCAGAATAACGGGAATCCCTTTCTTTCTTAACGAGTATCCCTTTCTTTGCTTTTGTAGCCAAAACATAATGAACACATATTCTGCAGTATACTTGCAAAAAAATCAGAATGGAAATTGCTCTAAGATATTATTAGAGATACAGATTTGTCATTGTCCTGGCTAAAATAAAAAGCTCTGGATCTGACAGTATTATTTGAAAGCTAGGGAAAGACTCTGAAGAACAACAAAGGGTTTCATACCATCAAATTCAATAAACTGAAAGGTAAAGTGTTGTCATGGCTGATTTTAAAAGGATTCATATTAGGACATTTCTCAGTACATGAACTGAAGCCATTACTGCAAGACAAAATCATACTCATACTCTTTCTGTCTTTCATTTCTCTCTCTCTCTCTCTCTCTCTCTCTCACACACACACACACACACACACACACACACCAGGAAAAATCTATTCAAAATATATTACAAAAACATGCTTAAGATGAAAAACATAAGAAAAACAACGTGAAAAGGAGAACACAAGTAATAATCTGAATCACATCTCAAAAGCAGAGGTTGGGGAAACTGTTGACCATCCTTTCAATGTTGGAAATAGCAATCATCTCAAGCCTCCACTAGTTGTTGTTATGTATATAATTCAAATTGCTTACTGTATTGTATATGTGTGTATTGGTATGCAATTTTATCTTAGCTTTTTTAGTGGGAGGGGCTGCAGACCATGTGATCAGAACTGGAATTATTCAGGACTCTAACTCCATTTTAGAAAAGCAGAAGCCATTAGACTTTCAATGTAGAAACTTCAGTTGGAACCGTGTGCCTTTAGAAGACTACAGGAACAGTTCAGTTTAGACTTCAGTAGGAACAGTATGCTTAGAGACTTCACTGGACTTTCAGACTAAACAGAGACTTATTAGACTCTCAAAACAGAGAGATGCTTTGGACTATGGACTATTGATTCTAAGAAAGATGCCCTGTGTTACTTACACAGAGTGTCACAGACAGAACGCCACCAGATAAGATTCAACACAGTTTATTAAAGATACAGAACCAAAAATGCCCGTAAAAGACAAAGGGCTAGGCAAACACTCGCCTTCAATATGAAAAGATACTAAAAAAACGGTTCAAAAGATAAACCGGATTAAACGGGAGTTTAATCCGGGTCAAACCAAAAATGCTTACTTCAGCCTGGCACTTTAAACAAACAAAAGCTGGTAAACAAAGATTCAATGTAAAGTAAATAACTGGCAGCAGATTCCTCTCTGCTACTCAACAGCTGTGGTTGAATAACAAAGTTGTTACTCCTCCGTGCAGCGAGCGAACTCCGGGTCCAAACACATCAATCAGGGCAGGAAGCGGTCAGCGGGGTCCCAATCCGGTCCAAGGTCGAAGGCCAGGTACAAACGTCTTTAGTTCTCCAGTTCCACCGATAATCACAGAAAGGGTAGTCCGAGGTCGTAGTCAGTCAGTCAGTCCAGCGTCAATCCAGAGTAGGCAATTAATGTCCGTCAAAAAGACGACGGAGGTCCAAGCTATTAAGATTAAACACAAGTTGCACAGGAAAAGCCCACACAGTTCCTCCCGCCGTCTATGCCCAGTGTCCTTGGTAACTTACGTATTCAGCAAACGAATCACACCTGTCTTCAGGAAATTCCCAACAAGAGCCCAAGCGTTCGTCCAGATTACCTTGCCCAACGCAATTAGCCATTGATCCTAAACCCAATTTTATGCCAGTTCATAACTCCTCATCGCTGTCAGCTGCTATCCTAATTCCAGATGCCTCCTCCTCATCATCCTCATCAGAGCTAAAACACCTTTGACTACGCCCCACAGCATTCCCAGCTGTGGATCCCGTCCCATCCCTCCAGCTCGTCCACGGGTCTAATCCTGCAACCCCCCAGTCGCCTCCCATACTATCATTGCCGGTGGCACCCAAATCCTCCCTCACACGAGTCCATTCCATATCATCCTCCTCTGAGCTAACCATCTCTTCCTCCATTCCCTCGGTAAAACCCTCAAAGGAGTCTTCGTCAGTTGGTTCTGCAAATAAGTCCCGCAGCCGTTTCCTTTCTCGCTCCTCAAGAGAGTCTGACTCCCGAGGAGTCTTACGACCACGTCTCCCAGTATCGGAGCCATAAGGCTCAACCATAACACAGAGAGACTACTTCAAATCCTACTTTAACTGAATTCATAAGCAAAGTACCTGTATGCTGAATACATGAAGTTTGTGAGTAAACCAACTATGTTACTTTTAAAGAAGTCTGCTTTATTTTTGTCTCTTGAGAGCATGATTTAAAAGAAAGATATTTTAAGGGAGAGTGGGTGTATTTTTGGGCAACTAAAAGAACACTTCTGAGACTCTGCTATATATGTATGCGTGTTTTGTTCATTTACATATCTTTGTCCCTAACAGAACAAAGAGATATCTAAGTTTATCAGTCTAACAGCTGAGAAACCTGATTGCCTTGCATAAATGCCATTTCCCCAAAAATGGCATCATTTTTCGAAGGTTTGTGACTTTTAACAAGGTCATGCCTTTCCAAAGATCATAAAATCTCCAAAAGGTTCTGGAGATTTCCATTTTTCAAAATCAAGGATGTTCCATAGTCCTTAAGGCCCATTCCCACCACCTACCTTTTGGTTCTCTAGACCTCATAATCCTATTTTCTATTTTCTGACTCACGTATACGTTTATTTCAGGTACAAGCCGAGGGAAAGTATTGTGATCAAAAGTATGTATACTGATGTGACCCATCGATAAGTTGAGGGTCATTCCACAGAGAGGGGAAAGCACCAGCACCACTTTAGGAGTCCAGCCACCACCTCCATTTTCCCTCCCAGGTATTCAAAAGGGCGAGAAGTGGTGCCGGACAGAGAGAGTTGAAGGGCTGGTACTTCTTTTAGGTTCTCCTAGGATGGACTAAGCTCTCGTGTTTCACCACTCTACTCAGAAATAGATTCTTTTTCTATAGGAGCCAGGATACAATATTCACATTGATCCAGGAATAAGTCAAAACAGGATTTTGGGATGATTTTTTTGACTAAAATTTCTAGATGTTTACATGAGTGCATAGTATTTGGTGAGGGCAAAAATGCAGTTGGAGTGGATTTAAAAGAAAATGGGAAAGGGCTCAGACAACGCCCACATCTTCTCCCCTGGTAGCCCAATATTACTTCTATAAGGGTCAGCTACTACGTCTCTACATTATTTGGTTGTTAAAATATTGTACTATTTTGCAATACATGTTTGATGAGGAATCATGAGTAAATATATTAGTTTTCTGTTTCTTTCACAAACAAGGAAGATAACAAATCTGTCCGTTTTCATTATGGTTATCAGTTACAGTTCTCTTCAAACATGACATGCTGCA
Source organism: Anolis carolinensis (assembly GCF_035594765.1). Taxonomy (NCBI): domain Eukaryota; kingdom Metazoa; phylum Chordata; class Lepidosauria; order Squamata; family Anolidae; genus Anolis; species Anolis carolinensis. The sequence continues at coordinate 225,565,854 of NC_085841.1, forward strand.
CCAAAGCACAACACAACTAGATGGGCAGCGCCAATCAGAGGGAAATTAAACCTGAAAACCAGGAGATTATGCAGAGCTGCCTGACTCAAGAATTCTCTGTAGTTTCTTCAATCCTTCCTTTCTTTGCTGTATTCTACTGCTGTATAGGGGGAAAAAGTTGGACTGAGTTTACTCTTAAATTGTTCCCATTGATGCAGGTTCTTTGTAATCAAATGTAAATCTTCTTTAATAAGACTCAAGACTGTTTTGAGTTTTTGTTGATAGCTTCTTGCTCTAAATTCATCAGGCTATCTTCTTTAAACAAAGCCTTTAACTGTCACAACAAGGCAACATTACACACACACACACACACACACACACACACACACACACACACACACACATATATATATATATATATATATATATATATATATATATATATCTGTTCAGTTTTCAATGATACTATAAAACTGTGCTGACAGAACCAAGTAGAGATTTTTGAGCTTTCTCCATATTCTGGTAGATCTTTTGCTTACTCTTTACTGAATGTATAGAAGGCAAAGGTTTGTGGGTAAGTGCTGATTGATTATCAGGTTAATCTGGTCTCATCTGATTTTATTTGACCTACAGTTAAATGTTCATGCTGCCTAGGTTAAGTTGATCATATCTGGCTTAGGTTACAATGGAGCATTGGTATCTGCTGGGGTTTGGTTCAAGACCTTCCATCCTGTGAATACCAAAATCCATGGATGTTCAAGTCCCATTATATACAATGATGTACTAAACAACATCCCTCATATATAATGGGGAAATGTTTAATTTTTTCTAAACTATTTTCAAGCTGTAGATCAGTGGTTCTCAACCTGTGGATTCTCCGGTGTTTTGGCCTACAACTCCCAGAAATCCAAGCCAATTTACCAGGGAGTTGAAGGCCAAAACATCTGGGGACCCACAGGTTGAGAACCACTGCTGTAGATGGTTGAATCTGCAGAATCCATGGATATGGAGGGCTGACTGTACTATCAAACATGGGCTAATGAAGATGGTAGAGGTTTGCAGAATTTTATACTGTTTAGGGTTGCTGAGCACCCACAGCTATATTGCCTATACTGTATTGCCATAAAATATGTTTGACTTTACATTTTTCTTTGTCAAAAATATTGGCAGGAGGGAAGGATTTGGGATGATACAGCCTTCCAAGATGGATATGGAAGAATTGCTGCTTTAGAAGACCTCAAAAGCAGCTTGCCTCTGCTATAGAGGATCTGACATTGAATATTTAGAAGCTTCTTCGTGTTGGAAGCTCTAGTGAAATCTTCAACTAAAAAGGACTTTATTTTAAGGAATTCATGAACATCTCTCCCCATCCTGCTGCCACCCACCCTCCAAAAGGTAGGTTTAATAGTATTAAAATGAAAGTCTAGAATTAAAAGGAGGATTAATAAAGATCTAGTGTGGGCTGGGTGCTGTGTTTAAAGCCTCGTAAGACGACGAATCACATAACAAGAGGCAGCTAACACTCCCCTCTTTTCCTACAATAATCCAGCCCCGTAATTCTGGTTCTAAATTGGCTTTTCAAGAGATTTTCCCTCCACCAACTCAAGCACCACAGACATTTTGATTTAATTACATTCTGAGCTGGAGGATTATTGTGCCATCCTCCCATCTGCAAAGAAGAAGCGGGTGATCGCACTTGCCTGATCCACCCCCAATCGTATTCTCTAAAAAGGTAGGAAATACTGAGCTAAAGAAGAAATGGCATTTATTCTGTCTTTATGTTAAAGAGTGGAGGTGGAAAAGCTATTGAGAGCCATCAGTATATAATATCAGTACAATAAACAAAAGGCTGCTGTTTGTCTCTTTCTGTTCGGAAAACTGAAATCTTATAATTCCTGTGGATTTTTATCACACCTACAATCCAATTATTCATGGTACACTACTATGATTTGAATAAAAACTTTAAAATGCAAACACGTTTAAACAAAAGCAAACTTTTGTTCTCTTCCAATTCTATGATTTTATGAAACACAATCCATGTTAAAAATCAAAGCACAGACATCGGCAGCTCAGTCCAGACATTCTTTGTCCTAGGAGAGCAGCCCTGGAACCCTTCCATCAATCACACACTCGTATCGTATGGATCTGAGTTTATAAACAGCATATCCATCTAAAACCAGGAGTTTTGCGTTCCCTTTAAAACTGTCATTTCACTGGAAGTACAAGTTTGGGTAGTTGTATATTTAAAGAAAACAGAATGGGGAGAAGCAAGAAACTATGGATTACAAATTGTTAGATCTGTATGCATGTGCTTTAAAATATTTGGCTTTTTATCTTGACTAATCAGATATCATTATGGGTAACTTTAAGACAAGCACACATTAAACATATAAACAAATACTATTTTTTCAGAATTGTAACACAGTATGAATACTTTCATGTGACTTCAGTGTGCAAGCTATAACCTGCAAGGATGGTAGTTATAGATTTTGGAAGGTATCAATGCTAGCCTGAAAGATCATTGGACAAGAAAGTAGTATTTGATCATGGTGCCCTCTGGTGTGTCAATCTTTTTCAAAATAAACTCTTGTTTCAGATAATGTACTGAGCAGTTCTCTTTTTTCGTGTCAGGGCAACTTGAGAAACTGCAAGTGGCTTCTGGTGTGATAGAATTGACTGTCTGCAAGGATGTTGCCCAGGGGATGCCCAGATGTTTGATGTTTTACCATCCTGTGGGAGGCTTCTCTCATGTCCTTGCATGGGAAGCTGGAACTGACAGACGGCAGCTCACCACCACTCCCTGGATTCGAACCACCAACCTTTCGGTCAGCAGTCCTGCCAGGACAAGGGTTTAACCCACTGTGCCACTGGGGGCTCCACTGAGCAGTCCTTAAACTGTATCTTTACAGAGTATGACTTCTATCCTAATGCCAGCTACCAAAAAACAATGACTTCACAATTCCAATTATCACATAGAATTGGGAAAGATTATAAAGACAACACTATTCCTTAAGCATATTCGAAAAGCCTCTGCACTTATTTACTGCTCCAATTGCATTCACAAACACATGCATGCACAGTGTTCCCTCACTTATCGCGGGGGTTAGGTTCCAGGACAACCCGCAATAAGTGAAAATCCGTGAAGTAGGGACGCTATATATTTATACATTATTTTAGTAGTTATACACTATTTTAAGTCTTTATCAACCAATCGTGTATTGATAAATTGCCTCCTTCTCCTTCCGTTGTGGCTTGGGCTCCTTTTCTCTCACTTTGGCTTCTCCTTCCTCCCTTCCTTAGCCTGTAAACTTTAATTTTTTATAATTTATAATATTCTTTTATAGTTTATGAAAAACCGCAAAACAGCGAATCTGCAAAAAACAAACCACGTAGTGAGGGGAACACTGTATACAATTTTTCCAGGGTTGGATATACTGTATATTAAATGTTAAAAAGTCACAAAACACAAACAGAACAAACTGAATTAATTTGAAGTACAACACCCTACTATCTTGAATGTCAACCTCTGCACAAATTCATCTTAGTGGTTGCCTTCCAGGCAACATTCATTTTTAGGAACAGCATTTCATATTTCCTAAAGTTAATTACAGAAGTGAGAGTTTAAATCAAGAAACTAGAATGTATCTGCTCTTTACTGCTTACCATTTTTTTAATGTTACTACCTTTGCTGTAATGATTCCTAAAATGTTATTTATCACAAATCATAATAAGAGGGCATACTCAATCATAATGAGATTTTGGCATGACATTATGAAAACCAACCAGAAATAATTTGGCAAAAAACATTAAACCACAGCAAATAAATGAATAACCAGATTCTATTGTCTGCCTTGTTGACAAGAATTAAGAGCAGCGGCTAAGAGCTTTCTACAGGACTTTACGGCCATAAGTCCCTAGTAAAATCAGCACAATAGGAAGTCGCTTATTGTGACAGATGTGCATTTGGAAGGAAAACAAGCAACTGTGTGACAGATAGGCCCACAGCAAGCAGCCAAAACCAGGCAAAACACTAGCCTGAGTACATTAAAATGTATTAAACAAAGCACACTGAATACACATTGAGAGTAGAGATGTGTGTATTCTTAAAATATTAAGGTTGTGTTGCTTCCTATCTCTATGACATTAACAACAGGGTGTTGTGTTGCATGATTTCAGCTTGAGTTGCATTTTTATTTATCAAAATAAGAAGCGAGGAGCCTTTGAAAGAAGCTTATCAGTCATTGCCAAATGTCTACAAACACAGTCTCCTGCAGTGACCAGAAAAGATATTCTGACAGTGAGCAGGAGGGGAAGCAAACTGGGGGGGAACAAATTTATATAAATCATTAGCAAACTAGAGACACAAAAAGAATGGCAAAAAACGAGTTCATGTGATGCTGCATCTCAGAAATGGTATTGGTTGGAAGAATGGGGCCGCCATAAATTAATAGGCACACAATTTTCTCTCACAGGACTTTAGCACCAAGCATAGAAAGGATACAATTTGCCTCCCTGGAGCAGATAGCAAACAAGATGTATTTTCTGAAGTGCCCAGAGACCTCTTGCTTTCAGGCAACAGAGAGAACAATACACAAATAAAGTTGAGTGTTTTGGGGTAGCAGAACTATGGCAAACACACAGCCATTTATCAATTTTCTCCCTGGGAAAGCCCTGATAAGCTTTGGAAAACAGTATGGAAGCCACTGGATGTACATTGTGAAGAATCAACCGTTGTCTCGGGAGGAAAAGAGTAAAATTACCTTCCGATACGGCAACCTTGTGAAGTGTCCTTGTGACACTGAATTCTAGCCAGTATATCCTTAGACTGTAACCATATGAGCAAGTAGACACTGCAATTTAGTGTTATCCAAACCACATGGGATTAAAAACAAAGTGATTAAAATGATAACCTAAAAGGACCTCATTGGGGGATAAGCTTCCCTCTTTCAGTATAAGATGCTCTTGACCTACAGAACAGTATCTTGTTTAGTATGACTTCAGCCATGCAGATTCAACTTTGGGTTTGGCAGCTGAATTACATTCTGGTGGATGCTATTTCATAGGCTCTATTATATCTCGCTGAAGATGTATAAACCATTCTTCAGAAAAGGAGACGTAATGACACCAAAGAAAAAACAAAGTAAGATTTTTCAGCTGAATCTCTGTCTTCCACTAGATGATCAACAGTGGAAATCCAACACACTACTCAAAAATGAACATATAGTGTATATATTCATGTATAAGTCAACCTCATATATTAGTCAAGGGCAGAGTTTGGGGGCAAAAGTTATGGATTTTGAATTTTTTTTCCATGCCAGAAGCAACTTGAGAAACTGTGAGTCACTTCTGGTGTGAGAGAATTGGCTTCTGCAAGGACATTGCCCAAGGATGCCCAGATGACTGATGTTTTACCATCCTTGTGGGAGGCTTCTCTCATATCCCTGCATGGGGAGCTGGAGCAGACAGTGGGAGCTCGCCCACTCTCCCCGGATTCGAACTGCCAACCTATCAGTCAGCAGCTCTGCCAGCACAAAGGTTTAACCCATTGCGCCACTGGGGACTCCACATGGATTTTGAAGACCCATGGATAGTTTGAGCCCTAAAACTGCCAGAAGAGATTCAACAGCAGAATGAGCTGCCAAAATTTAAGATAATTAAAAATCTGTCTCTTCTGGCAGGCCTACTCAGTCAATTTTAAGTCATGAATTGTAACTTTACATTTTATCAGTATTGATATTTTAATCTTTGCTCTCTGTATTTTAATAAATGTATTTTAGTAGTATTGTGTTTTATCGTATGTTTTTACTACCCTGTCTTAAGTTGTGAGGAAAGGTCCGTAACAAACAAAATTTATGATTATTCTGTTGAAAGGAGAAAGACTCAGTGGTTCCTTTTGTATATGAATTAAGGTAGAAATATAGATAAGTAGTCCAGCTCTACTTTTTCTTGACTTATACAAGAGTATATACAGCATTGGAACCTAAGTATCTTTACTCAGAATAAAATCTGTGAGTGAGGAAAATACTATGAAATGTACAGATATACTGTAAACACACCTAATAGTCTATACAGCCAACCCCTGAGGAACAAGCATTCAACTTACAAATGACTCATAGTTAAGAATGGGGATGAGATAGCAGGAAGTGAGAGAAATCTATCCCTCGGAAGGAAAATTCACTCCTGAAAGAGTTATCATGTGGAAAAGGTGTCTCCACTGAAGCTTTATTGCCAATCCATGTTTACACAACAAGCCACATTTTTAAAAAATCCAGTGAGCATGGGAACTGAAAGTGAGGTGAAATCTTCTGAACAAGCACAATGGAGTGCTAACCCTTCCCTACACTATCCAAAGCTTGTGTGTGTGTGTGTATGGCTGGAGTTACAATTAAAACATATACTTAATGCAACTTCAGAACTAACTTATAGAACCTATCTTGATGATGTGAGTTAAATTTTCCTATGATACTGATGTATCTGTATTTATTGCACCATATGTATTTTTACATTACAAGTGATTTGTAAGCCGCCCCGAGTCCATTTTGAGAGATGGTGGTGGGGTAGAAATAAAGTGTTGTTGTTGTTGTTGTTTGTAACTTGGGAACTGCATGTACACACATACATACACCTGTGCCAAAATTCAAAACACAAAACACTGCATTTTTATTAATAAAACTATTTTCATTTCATTTTGTTTTCTGTTTTAGTAACAGCATTTAATTCAGTGATCTGACTCCATTGTCATTGCTGTCACCACATTTAGGTTTTAAAAATCATTCTTACCTCCATGGTATGTGTTTTTCCTGAAGATGTTTGACCATAAGCAAAAATTGTGCCATTGTAGCCCTCAAGGACATCTAAAAGAGGGAGAAATGAATTAGATTATTTTGGGAATATTAAAATTAAGCCAAGGAAAACAATACAATGCATATCTTCAAGTCAGGAAGGAGAGAGAGGGAGAGAGAGAAAAGAGGAAAATGGGAAATGAAATGCAACTTTGGTAGAAAATGTGCAGATTGTCATGTTGCTAGGATAACATTAAGAGCCAGGATTTCTAGAAAGCCAGATCTAATTTAGATAATAACATCATTTATTCCTTCCTATTACTTTTCTGAATAACTGGATATGGATTTATTCAGAGTAGTCAGTTTGAAAGGTTAAGGAAAGAAGAAAATTATGTGCACTATGGACTCCCTCGTTTTCAAAGGAAATGAATGGGCACATGATCTGATATTTATCTGATATTTATCTACTACTTTTTATCCAGTTGACATTGTGTTATATGCCTTTGTCTTCTTGTTTAATTGAGGATGGCAGGGTTGTATTCTGTTAAAAAAAAGTTTGGATGCAGGCTAGTTATTATTTTAGCGTAGACCATAAGATCTCCTCTTTCCGAAAAACACAACATATATGCTCATAAGTGGAGAAAATGCTAATGGAAATTCCTTCAAACAAGCAGATGTCAAACAATGTGTTGTCAACACATGTTATGATAACATGTGTTACTGAATTATAAGCATATGACACTTTCTCTTTGAGCATCGTTATTTCCATGTAACCAAAACAGTCGACAACTACATTTTATTTCACAAGTTGCAAACATTCACAGAAATTTGAGAATGTAACACTGCTAAAGATTTTAACATCTGAGAAGTCCATTTTCATTTAACTTCAGTGACTTTGGGTGACGCACACATTATATAACCTAAAGGAATTTCAAAAACAGAAATGTAACAACAAAAATGCATTTTAAATGCATAGTTTTGCTAATGCACTTAACCAGAGTTGTTATTATCCATCTCTAAAACAAAAGATGTTCATCGTTCCAAGTCTTGAGCAAAGCTGACAGCTAGATGTACTTCACAAAGCCGGAAAAACAGAAAACCTGTTCAAGTGCTAACCACTCTGGTTCAGATTGCTTAAAGGGGAATTTGCCTGCATCTATGGAGCTGTCCAGAGGAATAGTGCTGACTGGAGTATCTTAAACAATGACTCAGATATGTGCTTTCATGAACATGGGATTTTGGTTGCTTCCACTGAAGCCAGCATAGATTGATAACAGAAATAAAGTGAGATTTTTGCTACTAGAGAAGAATATGGTTGTTCCTCTTACCATTTAATGCCACTTGTACAAAAATAGGAACAAATAAAGCTCATAGAGTAGTACAATATCCAGTACAGTCTCCAAAAAAACCCAGAAAGAGCAACCTGAAAAATTTGTTCCTGTTTCTTCCACATTCATGCATTGTTACATTGACAAGAATAGTAACAACGTGGCTCCTGAAACAAGGTGATCTCAATATTATATACATACAAGGGTTTAACTTAAAATGATCTGCACAACATATCAGAATGGACATTCCTGGGATTGGACCCCAACTTACATTCTGGCATTGCATTCAAACAATTATTACACTTGGGCTTTTTACCTATTGTCCAGTTCCTTTTGGTTTTCCCAAGAAGTCTTGACTCTCCCTGAACCTAAAATTTTCTCACAACCAATGAGATTATGTCCCCCAAATATAAAGAATTAGGGGAACATACCCAAAGACACACTCCTTTCTTCAAAGTAAGGTATTTCCTTAAATGTTTTATGAGCTTTCTTCATTATGTTTTTGTATCCCCATTTAGCGAATTAGGAGAACGTTAAAGCAAGCACCCCCCCCCTAAAATATTTCCCATTGCTACACTCCCTCCCCACAAACATCCAGTTACAGAACCAGATTTTATTCAGCAAAGAAGATGAGGGCTAGAAAATCCTGAGATGGAGAAGGCAGACCTGAATACAGTGAGGATAAGAGAGTGAGGACAAGATGAGGAAGGATATGGAGAACAGGAGAGATCAGAAGGAGTGGAGAAGGTGAAAGGACTGGGTGGTTGTGTAGGTGGGTGTACAAAGGAAATGAAAAGTCTAAATGGGAAAGAATAGAGAATCAAAGGCCATGAACAGGACATGAAAGAGATGGGTGAAGTCAAGGACCTTGATAAAGCTGGAGGGAAAGGTCAGAAGAAGTTTTGGCGACTCCCATTTCTTCACATTACTTTTTGCTGTGGTTTACTTGGGGGGGTGGACTCACTCACATTCCCTCTACTCATTTGTGAAGATTTACAATGGGAAAAGAGAGGTCAAGTAACTGGTGGAAAGGACTTTATGAGCAATCCTGGGCTGGCCATACAGACAGGGTTTTGCCTTAGGCCACCAGGATCTTCCTTGAGTTAAGGGAGACCCTCAGCTGGGTGTATATTATGTGTGTGCGTGTGCGTGTGTATTTCTGCTGCTGCTTCTTTTTGCTTGTATGCAACCTAACCTATTGACCTAATACCCAATACATTTGACCTACTGTCCCATTCGCAGAAGTGGGCACAGTCACAGCCCCTTAACCCATAGCTACAGCAGAGTATCACTTATCCAACATAAATGGGCTGGCTGAACGTTGGATAAGCGAAAATGTTGGATAATAGGAGGTATTAAGGAAAAGCCTATTAAACATCAAATTACGTTATGATTTATCAAATTAGGCACCAAAACATCATATTTTACAACTAATTGACAGAAAAAGCAGTTCAATACATGGTAACGTTATGTAGTAATTACTATATTTATGAATTTAGCACCAAAACATCACAATGTATTGAAAACATTGACTAAACAAATTGACTATAAATAAATATAGACTTGCATAAAATGAACTTACAGTAACAACATTGTCAGAAATTAAATCCATAAAAAGTTCAATCCTTGCTTCCTAGAGAAACAGCTGTGGATCCAGGCGGGAGGCATACTGTGTTGGATAATCCAAAATGTTGGATAAGCCAATGTTGGATAAGTGAGACTCTACTGTAATTCCATCAAATATATTTAACCATACTATCATATGCTCCATTGAAGCTGTAAACTAAACCACAGTCATAATATCATATAACTTCGAAATGATAACTTGATCTTGACCCAGTAAGTTCACAATCACAAATTCCAAAGAGGTCAGTGTCTTGAAGGCAGTATTACACATGTGAATGTTCAAAGAAGTGGGCAGTTTAAAATGCCTATGGCTACTGGCTTGATCTGTTCACACTGAATCTTCATCTGCTCAATGTTTTGGAAAAGAATCAATATAAATCTCAAAGTCTATATAAACCAAACTATTTCTAATCTTTATAATAAGCTCACTTATCTTCCTCAAAAAAGGGGGAGAAATTCAAAACAAACTAAAAGGAGGCAACACTGAAATTAATTTCTTCTGATATTTCTTCCCATTTCCAGTAAAAATTTATTTCTTCCATCAGGGGAGAGGGTTTTTTTAAAAAAAAACTGGGAAAAATACTAATCTCATTAGGCTATAGAGCCTTATATTATTAAATTCTAAAAGTAGCCAAGTTTTCACAGACTCTTTGTCCATTAATTGAATAATTTGCCTCACCTGACTAGCTGAATAGTAAAAACGCAGGTAAGGAATTGCCAATCTACTCCATTGTATTGTATTTATACTCTGATGTACGATAAATTATGCAGTACAACCAAATTTCCATGGACTCAATATTCTCAAGTTTCCATTTGCTCATACTCCCAAAAAATATTTTCCCCGGAAGTGTTTGTGGACCTCTCTAGGTACTTCAGCGTAATTCTATGGTGTCCTTCAAACCCAAGGATGAACAAAATATTCAGTTTGCTAATATCAGTGGTATTAGGTATCCACATAGGATCTTGGAATGTATCGAACTATTCAACAGTGGAATATGCTGCCTTGGAATGTGATGGAGTCTCCTTCTGTTGAGGCTTTGAAAAAGAGCCTGGATGTCCATCTGTTAGAAATGCTTCGACTGTGTATTCAAAGAGGACTGGATGGTCCTCTATTCTGAGCCCCCGGTGGTGCAGCAGATTAAACCACAGAGCTGCTGAACTTGCTGACTCAAAGGTCAGCAGTTCGAATCCGGGGAGTGGGGCGAGCTCCCGCTGTTAACCCCAGCTTCTACCAATCGAGCAGTTCAAAAGCATGCAAATGTGAGTAGATCAATAGGTATCGCTCCGGTGGGATGGTAATGGTGCCCCATGCATTAATGCTGGCCACATGACCTAGGAGGTGTCTATGGACAATGCCAACTCTTCAGCTTAGAAATGGAGATGAGCACCAACCCCCAGAGTCGGACACAACTAGACTTAATGTCAGGAGAAAACCTTTAACTTTACCCTAATTAGGAAAAAAATAAATGCAACACAACACCTTCGACAACAATGTTCACAAGTTGGAAATAAAAGATTGGATATAAACTTGCTTATATATATACAGTGTTCCCTCACTACTTTGTGGATCGCTTTTCGCGGATTCGCTCTTTCGCAGTTTTTCAATAAACTCTAAAAGACTATAATAAATCATAAAAATTTACCATTTACAACCTAAGGAAGGGTGGAAGAAGAAGCTAAAGGGAGAGAAAAGGAGCCCAAGCGGCAACGTGAGGAGAAGGAGGCGATTTATCAACACATGGTTGGTTGATAAAGACTTAAAATACCGGTAGCGTATAACTACTAAAATAATGTATAAATATTAAAATAAATATAGTGTCCCTACTTCGCGGATTTTTACTTATTGCGGGTGGTCCTGGAACCTAACCCCTGCAATAAGTGAGGGAACACGGTGTATGTATGTATGTATGTATGTATGTATGTATGTATGTATGTATGTATATACACACACACACACAAGAATATATATATTTGAACCTTTCTCTGTGACAGATTAAGGTAAAGTCACCATGTAGTACTTCTACTTGCCTTTATTCATTCATAGAGACTGTCCTTATTCCATAATATTTTTCAATATATGTGGAATACCCATTATTGAATCACTGCATGCCACAGCAAGGTCACTAGTGAATAGATTTAAGAGATGTTTTTGTCCTGTATGCGTATGCCATTAAGATGAGGAGAGGGGTTTAATCTGACCTCGCTGGCAAATAGCTCTATTATCAATACAAATAGGATTAGGAAAAGAGAACATGCCTGTTTTGTCTTCTTTCAGAATCTGAAACGGGGCAAAATGTTCTATTTTCCATTGACTAAATATTTGTGCAGACTAGAAGCATCCTTCCAGCAAGGATCACCTCTTCTTTGTCACATACTTTAAGTCATAAAAAACACATCTTATGTATAGGGCAGTTTGATCTGAATAAAAATATTAGGAAGACACAAATATGCATTTTTAAAGCTCAGACATCCTGCCCATCAATACATTCTACTGCAAAAATCTGCATTTTATTATCAAATAGTGCCAAGCATAAATAAACTAAATGTGGCTGTCAATAGTTTATTCTTTGTGGATTGAGGATCATCCGGTAGCTATTTATTCCAGTGAAATCATTAAAATATCATTTTGCCTTTATCTAAGGTTCCAGATGTCCCTTGTAAACGGATACAATAAAAAAAAAAAGAAACATGTTCATCCGGCTGCCTATATTGTCAGTTTCTCATTTCCATGCACTCCAGCAACACCATCTAGTAACCATGGTGCTTAATTCCATTCAGTCAGCAAGATTCAGCTGATACAACAGCCATTTCCCTACACAGAAAATGGACCAGAGCCTTTTATTCTTCTAACAACAAACAACCAGTGCAAGAAAGAGAGAGAGAGAAGCAGGGGAAGTAATTTATAGGAGACTGACTGCTATTGAGGCTGCAAAAATCAATGTTAACATATTCCAAAGGAGGAGTTGCTAAGCTCCCCTACCAAGGCCTCCATGACTCGCCTCCTACAAAATTCATCTTTAATTCCTTGGGTATTTGAATAAAGAAGTGAAATAAATTGTATGCAATCTTTAGGAAGACGGGGAGGAGAGCACATATTGCTCATCCCTGTGCTTTTCTGGTATGAATCCCCAAATTCAAGAGAAAAGGTCAATGTAGTAATGCTATCAGGATCTATATTAATGGACAAATTAATTACTAAACAAGAACAATGGCCTCCACAATGAGCAGGTTTTGAAAACTATGTTTGTAGTTCTAAACTACAGTTGCACAATAAATACCTAAGACTAAGTTGCCAGTGTAAACATATGAAGACATAATATTATTCATTTTTAACAAAAATAATAAAATAATTGCTGGTTATTCTAATAAGATTAATAGCTATTGTAAGAAAATAGTGGCTGAACGAGGAAACTTTAGATGGAAATATATAGCCAAAGCAATAGCTACACTTGAGCCAGATTATGGTCAAAGTTGGGGGGTGCTGACAAATATGAACAGATTAAAAAGTAAAGACTTCAGACTGGCAATTGACTCCTTTTTAAGTGTCCTATCATTAGCTCCTTGGAGATGATAGAAAAAATTCTACTGCTTTCTAATTCTATTATACAAAAAGATTATTCTAGGAATACTAGACAGTGGGCCCTTGATCTCTATTGTGTTTGATACGAAACTCCATGAGATGCTCAAGTCTCATTATGTACAATGACAAAGTATAATGTTTCCCTTACACATAATGGCAAAAATCAAGGTTTTCCTTTTTTTTGGATTTTAAAAAATATTTTCAAGCTGGGGATGGTTGCATCCAGAATGCAGAGGGCCATTGGCTAAAGGCAATTTTCAAGAAATGTTGCAAATACTTATTTCAAAAATATTCGTCCATCACATTTACACATTTTAGAGCAGGCATGAGCAGGATACACAGGAGAGGCTCCTGGAGGGAAAGGTTATATATTTCTATGGTTTTCCTTTCAATTGCTTGGAAGCTTTGGTGCTTTTTAAAAAGGGATTCTAATCACACAGGAACTCTAACGTGCACCTTTTTTGGTCAAATTACGAAGAGGGCTCTTTTTGCTGGACCTGTTCCGACTTACAAAGAAAACTTACAGACCCTATCTTACTTGTAACTTGGGGAGTGCCTGACATTGTTTGTAAAGAGACAATGCATAAGCAAAAAAGATTAAGTGTCCAGCACACAGTTCATTTCCTCTACAGCATATGCCGTGAGTTTGTTACCGTTCGGTGAAAATGTAACCGAACATAGTAATATCTGGAATATCAGAAACCTAAGCCTTTCTGCCTGCAAAAGTGCTGTACTGCTGAGCTACCGTTTTGGAAGTCAAAGACAGGGCAAAATGCAAAGAATATGCACTATTTCTTCCTCCACGTTCACTCTAACACAGAAATAAAAAACAAATCCCTGCTCAGTTCCCAAAAATATCTCAACAGCTCCCATATTTCACTGTAAGTGTGATATCTGCAAGTTCAGTACTTAAATATCAACATAGGCAAAGAAAACAATGGCAAACACTTATTTATAAAAAAAAACACAATACCTTAAAATTGCTGAAAAACAAATAATAATAATAATAATAATAATAATAATAATAATAATAATAATAATAATAATAACTATTTTTATACTCCGCCTCCATCTCCTCTAAAGGATTCGGGGCGGCTCACATGGGGCCAAGCCCAAGTAATCACAATAAAACAAGATAAAATGCATACGTAACACATTATACACTCCATTTATACACTGGATATCATATACTCCACTTGCCCCATTTTCAACAGACCTCACAACCTCTGAGGTTGCCTGCCACAAACAAATTTTTCTAAAAATGCTAGAAACTATTACTTGTCACAGATATAAATTTTAATCCCACTGTTTACTTTTGAGATTTAACTTCGTTATATCACTGAATCATGGAATAACAGAATCATAGAGTTGGAAGAGACCTCACAGGCCATCCAGTCCAATCCGCTGCCAAGAAGCAGGAAATCACATTCAAAACACCCCCAACAGATGGCCATCCAGCCTCTGCTTAAAAGCCTCTAAAGAAGGAGCCTCCACCACACTCTGGGGCAGAGAGTTCCACTGCTGAACAGCTCTCACAGTGAGGAAGTTCTTCCTTTCCTGTAGTTTGAAGCCATTGATCCACATCCTAGTCTGCAGGGCAGCAGCAAACAAGCTCCCTTCCTCCTCCCTATGACTTCCCCTCACATATTTATCCATGGCTATCATGTCCCTCTCAGCCTTCTCTTCTGCAAGCTAAACATGCCCAACTCTTTCAGCCGCTCCTCGTAGGGCTTGTTCTCCAGACCCTTGATCATTTTAGTCACCCTCTTCTGGACACATTCCAGCTTGTCAACATCTCCTTTCAATTGCGGTGCCCAGAATTGGATACAGTATTCCAGGTGTGGTCTGACCAAGGCAGAATAGAGGGGTAGCTTGTCTTCCCTGGATCTAGACTCTAGACTCCGATTTATGCAGGCCAAAATCCCATTGGCTTTTTTAGCCGCTGCATCACATTGTTGGCTCATGTTTAACTGGTTTTGCACTAAGACTCCAAGATCCTTCTCACACATACTGCTGTCGAGCCAGGCGTCCCCCATTCTGTATCTTTGCATTTCGTTTTTTCTGCCTAAGTGGAGTATCTTGCAGTTGTCCCTGTTGAACTTCATTTTGTTAGCTTCGGTCCATCTCTCTAATCTGTTAAGATCGTTTTGAATTCTGCTCCGGTCTTCTGGAGTATTGGCGATCCCTTCCAATTTGGTGTTGTCTGCAAACCTGATGATCGTGTCTTCTAACCCTTCATCTAAGTCATTAATAAAGATATTGAACAGAACCGGGCCCAGGACGGAACCCTGCTTATCGCACTCCACTTGTCACTTCTTTCCAGGATGAAGAGGAAGCATTGGTGAGCACCCTTTGGGTTTGTTCACTTTGCCAATTACAGATCCACCTAACTATAGTTGTTCCTAGCCCACATTTGACTAGTTTGTTTGCCAGAAGGTCATGGGGGACCTTGTCGAAGGCCTTACTGAAATTGAGATATGCTACATCCATGGCATTCCCTGCATCTACCCAACTTGTAACTATCGAAAAAAGAGATCAGATTTGTTTTTGATAAATCTGTGTTGACAACTAAGTGATGACCGCATTCCTTTCTAAGTGTTATCCTTATCAACCAAGTATTTTTGACATTACTTTAAACCAGTAGTTCTCAACCTGGGGGTCCCCAGATGTTTTTGGTCTTGGACTCCCAGAAATACTAACAGCTAGTAAACTGGCTGGGATTTCTGGGAGTTGGAGGCATCACTGCTTTAAACATTTCATCTTCTACTAGTCAGAAAAGGTTTTCTACCCAATCTCCATTTTCGCTCCACCACATGTAATAGATTCATTAAACATTGCTTACCTTTAACAATCTGCTTGGCACAAGCATTGTAGACCTGTTCCTGGGATGTATTGGGTGGTAACACTCTATCAAAGACATAGGGCTTTCCTTGCTGAAATTTTTTTAAAAGAAAAGGGTTATTAGCGAGACAAAATCAGAATGTTTATGTTCAACCAAACCTCCCTCCAGTGAATGCTCATGACAACTACAACATAAGTACCACAATCTCTGGTCATGAAATAAAGCCAAGGGGGTCTTTGACTCCCTCCCAGCTCTAATTCAAACAAGATTCTCTTATCTATTACACAATAAAAGTAAAAATGTATATGTGTGTGTGGCTGGGGTGTCCATTTACACAGAGAAGCTCCTGCCTTCACAAACAGCTATAGCTCCCACTACTCAGGAGACACCAATGGCTCTCCCTCCAATGATATTGCAGGTTATAGTGAGTGCCATGAACATGTCCAAGAGTCTGCCAATGTCCTCCACAAACACCATACTGCCCACCACCCAACTGAACGCTTTCATATGGGGATCATTGCTTCCTAAATTTTATGTGTTTCCTCCACCACAGATACACCCGTGTTTCTGACTCTCTCAATTGGTGTAGAATTTGAATGACCCCGTCCACTACCTCTCCCTTAACCCTTTCCTATTCTTTTCTATGGCACACAGCAAACAGAGGAATTGATCAGCAACTGAACATACTAGAGAGGTTTAGGGAGAATTCAGCATGATTTATATGAGTTGTAGGTACTGAGATGTATAGTTCATCTGCAATCTAAGAGCACTTTGAACTCCACCAACGATGGACCTGTAACTGACTTGGCACACAGAAACCCCATGACTAACAAAAAATACTGGATGTCTTTGGAGGAATTTATAAGAGTTGCAGTTCACCTCCCTCCAGAGCGCATTATGAACTCAAACATTTGGACCAAACTTGGCATGCATACCCGATATGCCCAAATTTGAATACTGATGGGTTTTGAGGGGAATTCGCCTGAATGTTTGAGGTTGTAGGTACTGGGATTTATAGTTTACCTGCAATCAATCAGCACTCTAAACTCTACCAATTGGACAAAACTTGGCACACAGAGCCTCCATGATCAGCAAAAAATACTGGAGGTCTTTGGGGAAAATTCACCTTGATATGGGGGAGTTGTAGTTCACCTAATAATAATAATAATAAACTTTATTTATACCCCGCCACCATCTCCCCAACGGGGACTCGGGGCGGCTTACATGGGGCCATGCCCAGAACAATACAATATAACAAAATATAACAGAACAACAAATAATAACACATTAAACAACACAATAAAAGAAAATATACACTACATTAAACAAGATCAAAAGAACAATAAAACCAAGGGCGGAGAGAACTGTGAACCCAAACACAGATGGATCTGGACCAAACTTGGCACACACACCTGATTTGCTGAAATTTGATGACTAGAGGGGTTTTTTTTTGGGGGGGGGGTTGACCTTCCTTTCTAAGAGTTGTAATTCACCCACTACCAGGGAAACGGTGACCTCCACCAATGATGGAATTGGTCCATGCTTGGCACACAGAATCCCCATGACTAACTCAATCTACTGGAGGGGTTTGAGAAGACTGACTCACCATAGTGGGAGTTGTAGTTTACCCTATAGCCAAAGGACACACGGAATCCACTGATGATGCATCTAGAGGAAACTTGCCCAACATAACAAACATTAAGTACTGATGGAGCTTCTCGGAGTTAACCTGGCATGATGTGAGTTGTAATTCACCCACAACCTTGTACATTTTGTACAGTTAAAAATTGACTTTTCCAAATAACCCAGGCAACACTGGATACCAAAGCTAGTAGCAAATAAAGACAAAGCCAACACTCTGGCCCTACAGCTATCCCTAGCTTAATATCAAAATACAGCCCACTAAAGAAAAAACCTAGATAAAGTATTGACTTCATCCAATTTTTTTTAAAAAGCAACTGTTAGTCCTACTCACATTTACAGTGGACTCTCTCCTTTCCATCAACTCTTTTCTACATGATGATCTTTCTCTTTACGCCTTAGTAATTCATGTAGCAAATAAGAGCAAATCAAGCCTGAAGTCTCCCTAGAAGCCAAGATAATTAAACTGGGATTGTCCTACTTTAACTATGTCATGAGAAGACTCTATTCATTAAAAAAAGGTAAAGGTTTCCCCTGACATTAAGTCCAGTCATGTCTGACTCTGGGGGTTGGTGCTCATCTCCATTTCTAAGCCGAAGAGCCGGCGTTGTCCGTAGACATCTCCTAGGTCATATGGCTGGCATGAATGCATGGAGGGCCTTCACCTTCCTGCCAGAGTGGTACCTACTGATCTACTCACATTGGCATGTTTTCGAACAGCTAGGTTGGCAGAAACTGGGGCTAAAAGTGGGAGCTCACTCCGCTCCCTGGATTCGAACCACTGACCTTTCAGCCAGCAAGTTCAGCAGCTCAGCGGTTTAACCAAAAATTACTCACAAAAGGTGCAAGACCCAATTTCAATGGCAAATATTTTATCCATAACATTTACAGACAAAGCCTTATTTGCAGTGCTATCAAGGTCTGATGACTGCAAAACTTTTTAACTTAATATAAAAACGGACATAACCTAACCTTGTATCAATTCATATCACATGTTGCCTTCAGACAAAGATTTAGTTCAGTGACCACTAAATGTTTAGTCCACTGAGATTTTGACATTTACTTCCTTTGACAAGCCTAAGCAGGTAGTTTAAAGCTGAATGGATATATATGAATTGTGAACTGTCATATATCATGCAAGAGCAAAGTTTCTCTATGTTGCCCAAACAGGGGAAACTATATTTTGTCTGGTCTTTCCCAGGGTTTTGGCCTACAACCCACAGAAATCCCAGCCAGTTTACCAGCTGTTAGGATTTCTGGGAGTTGAAGACCTAAACATATGAGGACCCCAGGTTGAGAGAACCACTGCTTTATATCCTTTGGTATATAGTCACACTCATCCAGCAACAAGAAGAGCCCTTTAAAACTGAGGTAAGCATGCAATCTATCATAACTGTAGTCTCAATTCTGTAGCTGAAAGTATGGATTTTTATATTGAACTGAAAATGCTATGAGTCAAGCAACTTAAAAAAGAACTGAGAAAATATCAATTCTTTCAAAACAAAAGACTAGCTCATTCATTTTCAAAAGTTTATAGAAGAAGAATCATTATGTTATTTCTACTCTGCAGTCCTGGGGCAATACAAAGGTTTTCTTCACATAATGTGGATCGAAAATTGCAACCTTGAGATTTTAAAAATCTTACTGTGCTTCTCCTTCCCCTGACACCAATCTTTTGATCATTATTTGTTTTTACATTTTCAAATAATTGTTAATTAACATTCATATTATCTTAGGACTACCACTCCTGTTTTTCACTCTCCTCTCTTTTTTCACACTGGCCTGTAAGTCTGATCATGTTTTGCTTCTTTCAGTTCACTGGCTACTTTAATCACTTTTCTTCTTGTTTTTTGGCCTTTCAGTTTATTCCTTCTATACATAGCTCCCTTAACAGCTTTGTCCTTACCCTTCACTTTAATTTTCGGATTTTTTATGTCTTCCCTCATTTACGTATGCTCTCATTGGTGTCTATGTGTGTTTGGAATACAGTGTTCCCTCACTTATCGCAGGGGTTAGGTTCCAGGACCACCCGCAATAAGTGAAAATCTGCAAAGTAGGGACACTATATTTATTTTAATATTTATACATTATTTTAATAGTTATACACTATTTTAAGTCTTTATCAACCAATTGTGTGTTGATAAATCGTCTCCTTCTCCTCCTGTTGCCGCTTGGGTTCCTTTCTCCTCCCTTCGGTTTCTCCTTCCTCCCTTCCTTAGGCTGTAAATTGTACTTTTTATGATTTATAATAGTCTTTTAGCGTTTATTGAAAAACCGCAAAACAGTCAATCCGTGAAAAGTGAACCGCGAAGTAGTAAGGGAACACTGTATAGAGTTGTGAAGACTATATGGTCCTTTCATTACTTTTCATCCTTGCATTTATTGCAATTCGCCTATATTTTATTTCGCCATCTGCTCCTCTCCCTTGCATATAATTTTATCTTCCTGATGTGTTGTATGATTTACTGTAGATATGTGAATAGCTTTTAAAGAAAATTAAGTACCATAACCCGGTGGCGCATCGGATTAAACTTTTGAGCTGCTGAACTTGCAGGCCGAAAGGTCAGTGGTTCGAATCCAGAAAGCGGAATGAGCTCCTGCTGTTAGCCCCAGCTCCTGCCAACCTAGCAGTTCGAAAACATGCAAATGTGAGTAGATCAATTGGTACCGCTCCAGCGGGAATGTAACAGCACTCCATGCAGTCATGCTGGCCACATGAAAAATACCAGTTCTGAGCCACATTGAAGCCGCACAAGGATGCCCTGAGCTAGCTCTACAGTGAAACACCAGCCTGACAACCCAACAATGCTGAAACTGCATCGGGTCAGGATTCCAGCACCTCAATCCCCTGAGAAAACCAAGGAAATCTCTCCCTACCAATGCTGCCTGTTCTTCTATTCCTGTTTTTTCTCATTCAGTGAGCAAAGCAGCTTGGGAGGAGTGAGTCCCTCCTCTCCGCCAAAGCTACAAGGCTCACTTAATAACAAATAAACAGGGAGGGAAGTTCAGGCAACAAGAGTAAGGGAAGGGAGTGAGAAGGGACTCTCATCCCATTTCTCTGACATGCCGGATCATGGGTTGGCTATGGGAACACAAGCGTGGATAGGGATTTGGGATCTAAGATGCTGTCTCCACTGCTCCCAAATGGGGAATGATTCAATTGCTGGAGCAATATTTGGACCTTCTTGGTGTATTTTTAACCCAGGGTCCACTTTCACTAAATGGCTTAACCCAAGTTAAATTGCATTAGCCTGTGTGTGTGTTTTATGGATATACCAGGCTAATGCGATCCCCACACTGCATTATATGGCAGTGTAAATGCAGCCCAAAGGAATATGACAGCAGGGATTTTTTTGACTGCTCTCGCTCCTCTTTATTCTAGAAAATAGGAGAAAGTCCAGAAAGCAGCAAAAACAGACATGATCCTGTACACAAGTCCCTTGTTTTAAAACCTAAAGCTCCCACTTCACCACCTGCCATTTTGTACAAGGCAGTGGGTTAAACCATTGAGCTGCTGAACTTGCTGACCAAAAGGTCAGTGATTTGAATCCAGGGAGCGAGGTGAGCTCCTGCTGTTAGCTCGAGCTTCTGCCAATCTAGCAGATTGAAAACATCCAAATATGAGTAGATCAATAGGTACTGCTCCAGCAGGAAGGTAATGGTGCTCCCTGCCGGCCAAATGACCTTGGAGGAGTCTATGGACAACGTCAGCTCTTCAGCTAAGAAATGGAGATGAGCACCAACCCACAGAGTCAGACATGACTAGACTTAATGTCACGGGAAAACCTTTACCTTTACCCTAAATAGGAAAAATAAATAAATGCAACAACACACATTCGACAACAATGTTCACAAGTTGGAAATAAATGATTGGATATAAACTTGCTTATTTATATATACAGTATGTGTATATGTATATATATATATATATATATATGGACCTAACGTCATGGGAAACCTTTACATTTACCATATATATATGTGTGTGTGTGTATATATATATATATATAAGCTCTGGTAAAAAAAATTCTCTGTGACTCACGTAGAGCACTAGCTATGGAAAAATACTGCATTTTAATCTTCTAGCTAAATCTAGGTGATTAATGCTGGAAAGATAAAATGGAGCACAAACCCTCAAGCAGCTACACCAAGGTAACGGCAACAACCATCATTAAACTACGGCCAACACTCCCTTCAGGGTGTTCGCACATTAGGTTTCCATGAAAACTGTGTCATCTCTTAGACACAGCTCCCTACCTGGAGGCTGCGATGAACTACAAGAATTCATTTACTGAATGTGCATATTCCACTTTGCAAATGCAACTCATTACATAAAATGCTATCCACTACCAGCAATCCTTGGCCCCGAGGCCTTCATAAAAGAGACAAACAAAATGCATTAACTAAAAACCACATCACATTCAGAGATTTTCCGGTGACCTTTTACTATTAATCATTTCTACTGTGCTAAACTGCATGCTGGCAAAGAAGCAAGCTTTCGACAAAATCCAGCCAAGCGCATTTGTCAGATTTTATCTGCTACAGTAAACAATAACTATAGCAGGGTGGGCAATCGGGGAAAGTCTGGGGAGAATTTTCTCCCTCAAAGGATCTTCCAGAAGTCTCAAAACCACCAAAAACATATTAAAAAGTAACACAAAGCAACCTGAAAGTGACAGAAGTTTACATCTGGTTTTGAAAAGTGGCATTTTTTAAATGCTAAACAGAGCTACTTTTAGCAGGAACTCCCTGCATAGGCTCCAACAAGTGCTTTTCTGCTGTTCCTCCCCCCTGCCAAACATCACAATTTAGCATCCCTTGCTGCTTCTCATTCTATTAAAATAAAATAAAAACACACCCCTTTCTTGTATTTCATGCAAAAGGCTCAAGGAAAAACTTGTTTTCACTGTAATTATCAGAACTGGTTGTACTTTTCTGCTCATACCACATAACATTGATATGTGTGTGTGTTTTAAAAGTGAGGCCTACAAGAGACAATATTTGTGGAGTTTTTTTTTGTACATACCAGGAGACACTGCTTAAGTTGAAAACAAAAATAAGAAGAGATTAACCATTGCTCTGCACAGACCAATATCAGGTGTATTCAGGGTGTCATGGTGGATATCACCAACAAATGGGTTTATTGTTATTATTATTCCATTCTGAAGTAGAATAGTTTTGTTTATTTATTTATTTATTTATTTATTTATTTATTTATTTATATCCCCTCCCTTCTCACCCCAAAGGGGACTCAGCGCGGCTTACAAGTAGGCAACAATTTGATGCTGCATAAACAGACATATAAATAAAGACATAGTCTCACTTATCCAACATAAACAGGACGGCAGAACATTGGATAAGTGAAAATGTTGGATAATAAGGAGGGATTAAGGGAAAGCCTATTGAAGGGCCACCATTGAGAAGGACCTGTCTCTCGTCCCCTCCAGTTGCGCCTGCGAAGAGGCAGGACCGAGAGTAGCCCCCCCCCCCCCCCAAGAAGATCTTAACCTCCACTGTGGTTCATAGACGGAGATACGTTTGGACAGGTAAGCTGTTTTCTTCTTAGAAAAGAGGAATGTCCCAAGCCATAAGGTACCTAAATTCAAGAAACTGATGCTCATAGTTCTCACAGGTGTATTGACCTGGCATTTCTTGGACTCAGACCCCCTTTCATTTTCTATCTTCTGCTTGTGTGCTGGCACTGAACCATTGTGACGGAGTTATAGTAACAAAACTACAGCATGGAAGGTCTTGCACAGTTCAGATAGCAGAAGCAAAGAGGTACTGCTGAGACAGGATTTTCAGCGTTGACTGATATGCTGCCTATGTCTCCTTTATGTCGACGCCCCAGAACAAACTATGAGTAAGATCAAAATGGTTACAGCATAAGTGGATTTCTTTTCCTCTTCATGCTATGACTGGAGGATTTCATTAATGTGATCTCATTTATTCTTTATCAGGAATGGACTATTATCAACTATCTTTTTAAAAGAAGGCACCTTCTACTGAAAATATTGTTTCTCATCTACCTCCCCACTATTGTGCTTCACATGCTGTTAGACATTATGTTACTTTTTCAAGACCCCCAAATCAATTATCGTTTCAACAGCCTCTCATTGATTTCTTTTGTCGCCTCTTCCCATTTCGTTCTAATCTCACCCACTGCGTTTCAGTCTTCCCTCCTGCCATGTCATTTTCAGTCCATGGCCAGTTCCCTCATTTATGGAGGGGGAAAAAATCAATATTCTAAATCAGGGAAAGCGGTAGCAATCCAGCTGAGCAGCACAAAGCATCGTCAGCAATAGCTAAATAACTGAGCCAGGTCACTGGTGGCTTGAATTGTAACCCAGAAGAATACTAGTCAGCAGGATACCTGCTTCTAAAAGGAAGAGGAGGAGGAAATCCATGCAATTCTATTTATGAGAACATCGCTAATGATCTTCCACAGCTCCCTGGAATACACATGTTTTGCACAGCTGAAAGATTTGTTCTATTTTGTATCATACCGAATATTCTTCCTAAGCAAAGCCGAATTCTTAATGAGAACAGTGCCTTTTCCCCCAGGCCAGCAGTACGACATTGGAAAGGGCTGGAAACCATCTCCTTTCTCACCTATCTCTCATGGGACATCTCCTATCACCTCTTCTTGGCAGTCCCTCAAAGACTAACAATTAATTGGATTCTGACATTACAGCTGCTCTCCAATAATCAGTCGGCATCAACCCAGTGAAAAGGGTCACCGTAGGTCACTGTAGGTCAGAAATCACTTGAAGGCACACAACAACATCAACATGCACTACCTTGGGCATCCATAATGGTATGCGTATGCTCACTCACATACAAACAACACACCAATATTTGGGGGATTTGTCCTACTGTGTTTAATTTCCAATTCAGATGTAATGAACAAGATGCTTGCAACCACTTCTATGGCTAAAAATTAAATTAAATTTGTTTTGCAAGTATGAAAGATAACAAAACTATTTCTGCCATTGAACCTTTTTTTATTTACTACTAGGATTAGTCATAAAAGCTGTAGTGCTTTCAAGTCTAAAGCCCCTCTTTTAAGCTTAGAGGTACCTCAAGGAGAAAAAAGATCATGTATTCCCCAATGGAGGAGTCTCTGATCTGAATAATATATTGCCTCTTTGAAGAGGAGGTGCATTACATGAAATATGTGTAGAATTCATAGCAATGAGGGTTTTTAGAGGGTTACTAAGACCCCTCCTCTTCAATAAGGACCAAGATTTTGCCATAGCAGAGTGAAGCTGAATGATGCTCTACCACTAAGGATTGATTCCACAGCCCAACAAAAATAATTCTTGGTGTCTTGGTTTTTAGGTCTGTTCTAGGAGCTATTTGGGGCATTGATTCTGAAAACTGCATTGGATAGATCACATCAGCTCTAGTTTCTTAGGTATGGTTATCATAGTTTCTATGGCAAGCAGTTGGGAACTGGAATATGGAATCTGTTCTGTACTGCAAAAATTAGATCTGACAGGAGAAAACTGTTGCCATTTCTGGAATCAGCAGGTCAAATATATCCAGAAACAGATCTAACATTTGAGGCACCAAAATATGTGTTGGCCAGTGTTATATGAGTAAAGAACTTACCCCATAACTTACCTACTGACCATTATGTACTCTAATAAACTACACATATTCTAACACTAATGCCCCTGCTTCATGAGGACACATTTGGCCACTGTATCACATCTGCTTTCTGGTTCTCTGTCAGTATCACACTACATTCCAATAACTCCTTCCATTATTCATATCCACCCACCCCAGCCTTAGGCAACATCTTTTCCCCTACGTTTGCCCCACAATGATTATAATTAAAACTGAACTTGTCACTTTATGATCACACCACACGTTTAGCATTTCTATGGCGGGTCATATAGTCGGCTCATAAAAGTCTATCCTAGGAACTAGGTTACTTTATGCATCTGAAGAAGTAGACTTAGGGCCCTTCCAGACAGGCCCTCTATCCCAGGATCTGATCCCAGGTTTTCTGCTTTAAATTGGATTATATGAGTCCGCACTTCCAGATAATCTGGGATAAACAGAAAACCTGGGATAAGATCCTGGGATATAGGGCCTGTCTGGAAGGGCCCTAAGTCTATGAGAGCTTATGCTACAACTGATTTCTCTCAGTTGGTGTTATGGTGCTACAAGATCCCTTTACATATGGTTATCCTGCAACAGTGGATCCCCAGATGTTTTGGCCTTTAACTCCCAGAAAACCTAACAGCTGGTAAACTGCCTGGGATTTCTGTGAGTTTTAGGCCAAAGCACTGGGGACCCACAGGCTGAGAACCACTGTTTTATATAAAGAAAACAAACTTCCTTTGCTATGAAGAAATACATAGATGATAGCAAATTTTGTTGGTGTATCTAAGGAGCTATATCTAGCACTACAATAGACAAGGTAGACCCGGCTAGGTGCAGAGGGACTTTAATCTTGGTCCCTCTCAACACTAACACTCCCCATGGTTTTTGGGCTCAGCCCTGGCTATTCTCACAAGACAAACTGGAATTATTCCTTCCTTGTCATGATTCATGAGATGAAAATGCCAAGATGAGACTGTTGCTTAGTACTAAGAAAAGCAATGTGCCAGCTGCTTGAGTGCACCATGAAGAGCAGAATATTTTACACACTGAAAGAAAGTGAGAATGATGATAACACTGTAGCTTTGAAAGTGCCCAAGAAAGCACTAAAAATCACCTTCCTACAGATTACTGCAGGAGGAACTGCATTATGATGATCACTGTGTGGGCTCATTAGACCACAAGAGAACAACATAAAAGCCAGGCTATGAACACTTCTTTGGGGACAGGGGAACATTACTCATACATTATTATTATTAAGCGCGGACAGCCTCTTTGCCATAGATATTGTGCAACTTCTATTACAAGTAGATAATTATTGGAAGAGACCTTCCAGCTATTATAGTACAACCTCGTACCCGCAGGACTGGTACCCACAGTTTCACTTACTTGCATATAGCAAAGTATGTCCTCTAAGAAAGAGTGTTCCCCCCTATATGACAATTGCTAGTAATGAGGTACCTAGATTTTTAAAATGACTATAGTTCTATAGCTCATTATACCCTACTCACATGGTCTAAGGCAGTGGTTCTCAACCTGTGTTTGGTCTACAACTCCAAGAAATCCCAGCTAGTTTACCAGCTGTTACCATTGCTCTAAGGTCTACAACTTTTGAAATTAAATAATAAGACAAGATACACTGTTTTGAGATATCTTCCGTTGATCTTTGATGCAGGCTACACAGATTCACCACATACATAGTAAATTCCTATAATTCTAGTGCTGCTCCAGATATCGAGGGCATGAATATCAACAAAGAATCTAGGAATTATGAGGTGGCTAGTCAAATTAGCAGAAAAATTGATGTCACGTGCTTGGCTGAACAGAGAGGAAATGACAAAGGATACTTCAATGGAAAGCTGGTCCCACAGATCTTTTTTCTACATAAGATACACAACCATCTCACTTAAAGCTGTAGAATAA
The DNA here is from genome assembly GCF_035594765.1 of Anolis carolinensis. Taxonomy (NCBI): domain Eukaryota; kingdom Metazoa; phylum Chordata; class Lepidosauria; order Squamata; family Anolidae; genus Anolis; species Anolis carolinensis. The sequence goes on from NC_085841.1 coordinate 225,593,166, forward strand.
TATATTACGATTTCTGGTAGATTTTGGTAACCAGTGGCGCAGTGGGTTAAACCGCTGAGCTGCTGAACTTGGTGACCAAAAAGTCGGCGGTTTGAATCCAGGGAACAGGGCAAGCTCCTGCTGTTAGCCCCAAGCTTTTACAAATTAACAGTTTGAAAACATGCAAATATTAATAGATCAATAAGCACCACTCCGGGGGAAGGTAATGGCACTCCATGCAGTCATGCCAGCCACATGACCTTGGAGGTGTCTATGGACAACGCCGGCTCTATGGCTTAGAAATGGAGATGAGCACCAACCCCCAGGGGTGGACATGACTAGACTTAATGTCAGGGGAAATCCTTTACCTATACCTACCTTGGCTAGCTATGGGTGACTGATCATTGCACTATGTTGTAAAAAGAAATAAATAAGGTACACTTTTTAAAATGTAAAAATAAAAAATTTAACTTGTTCAGTTGAAAAAAATAAACATCTAATATGAATGTAATTTTATTTTCAATTTCAATGTACTGCAGTAATCTAAATGCATGCCTCAGGTAAAACAGTTTAGAATCATTATTTTAGAATAGTAAAACAGTTTGTTTAGGGGTTAGGTGTTTTTTGTTTTTGTTTTTTGTTTTATTACTTGATAAAGACTGTACACAAGTAACTTTATAAAGAATCTTAATACAAAGCCATTCTGGATTTGACTTTTGGGCTTTTCCAGCAGGATGAAGTCCATCGAAGAAAGGAAAAGGAATCAAAAACTTTGAATAAATCTTGGATACATTGAAACATTCTTAATTTATCAAACAGCACTGCATTTGTCACAATATAAATCTTTGCAAAGTTAGACAAAGAATCAATAAAACAAAAGCAAGTATGTTTTATATCAGTGGTTCTCAACCTGTGGGTCCCCAGATGTTTTGACCTTCAGCTCCCAGAAATCCTAACAGCTGGTAAACTGCCTGGGATTTCTGTGAGTTTTAGGCCAAAGCACTGGGGACTCACAGGCTGAGAACCACTGTTTTATATAAAGAAAACAAACTTCCTTTGCTATGAAGAAATACATAGATGATAGCAAATTTTGTTCATATTTCAAAGTTTTAGAAAGACTATTAGATAAAAGTAGTCAAACTATTGACAACCGCAATAGTAAAAAATAAATATGGATAATTCTTTGACAGAACCATTCAAATCCAACACTTCCTTTTGCCTGTTTTTCCAACTGTGACACCACTTCACAGTGAGCTCGTTTGCTAAATTAAGGCTAGGAACTCAGTGTTCCATATGTCTACAGTTGCTAAATTTGGCAGTTTAATTAGAATTGTGCGAAAAATGAAAAGAAATAGGAGGTTTTGGTTTCCAGCAAAGACCATGAAACAAGGATATATATTCCAAGTCTTCGAATCTCCGAAAGCAACAACAAAAGAAATAAGCACATAATTCCCAAGGGTTGATTCTAAAACCCAACCATTACCAAGGTCATAATCTGAAAAATTAATGCACTGGGTGACTTACTAATGACAATTCACAGCATGAAAGCTACACAGATCAACCCTTGAATATTGTTTCATCAATGACCATGTTTTCAACTTTAGGTGCAAAACACCAATCCCTTCCTAACCCCTGTTCCAAGAAAACAGTGTACATTTGTTTGAAACTGAGACACCAGTAAATAATTCACATGAATTCACTTGTTCTTTATTTATGATGAGTTGTCGGGATGATTTAGATATATTCTGTTCTTCTATACAGTGACACCATAAGACATAAATTACATTTCTTAGGGTTCCTATTGAATCTAGGAATTACAAAGTTGTGACAGTAACAAAGGTATGCTCTATCCTTTCCTTTCCTTTCCTTTCCAGTGTGGATTTTCCTAAGTCTTGACATCCTTTGAAAGCCATGTAAGGCTTTAGGATGGTATTAATCCGTGGATTAAGAAAAATAGTAACAATAAAGCTTGCTATTTAGCCTAATCCAGCTCACTAATTACGTTGTTTTCTCCACTTTCTCTCCTATGTATTATGGTTTATGTTTTCAGTTCATTGTGATGTCAAAGGTTTTCATAGCCGGAATCACTGGGTTGCTGTTAATTTTCTAGGCTGAATGGCCATATTCCAGAAGTATTCTCTCCTGTTTCATCCACATCTATGGCAGGTATCCTCAGAGGTTGTGAGGTTGTGAGACCTCACAATCTATAAGGATGCCTGCCACAGATGTGGGTGAAACGTCAGTAGAGTATGCTTCTGGAACATGGCCATACAGCCCAGAAAACTCACAACAACTCAGTTTCAGTTCATTGTTACCTGGTTTGAGCGTCTTTGGGGAGATAAAGCAGGATATAAAATAGAAGGAGGAGGAGAAGAAGGAGGAGGAGGAGGAGAAGAAACAGGATATGTTTACTCACTCAAGCACCCTTCAATAAGAAAGCTATGTAAATCAGTACTTCAGAATATTTGTATGGAAATCATAGAAAAGAAAGGAAGAAAAAGATAGTGTTTTGCTAATGACCAAAGCAACTTCAACATGTTAAACTTTGTTTTTCATTTATTTAGTGTAATAGTTAACGTGAAAAGTTGCTAACCTATCAAAACTGCTTTTTATCAAGATAGTGGCATCACAAAAGAAATCACATCCCAATGTCAAGAATATGTGTCAGCCTATTTTTGTTTTGATGTTACGCTTTCTTGTTCTAGTAAACTTAACAATGGATATCTTTCTGACAATGAAATGAAATGAACCTTTGAGATTGGAAAGCCAAATTCTTGATTTTAAAGAAACATGCCCTAAACATTCTGGTCTGTAATTTGGTGGGCAACTTGATACCATTCAGATGTTTTTCACTGTGATTCCCCACAGTCCCAACCAGTATAGCCAATAGTTAAAAGGGATGAGCAGCAAACCCTCTGGAAAAGCATTAGTGGCTCACTCTTATTCCATAACACAGCGTTTCTCAATCTGGGGGTCGGGACCCTGGGGAGGGGTCGCGACCCTGGGGAGGGGTCGCGAGGGAAGTTTCAGAGGGGTTGCCAAAGGCCATCAGAAAACACATATTTCTAATGGTCTCAGGAACCCAAATCCCTCCAGTACTTTCTATTGGTCATAGGGTTCTGTGTGGGAAGTTTGGCCCAATTCTATCATTGGTGGGGTTCAAGGGGGTCTTTGATTGTAAATGAATTATAAATCCCAGCAACTACAACTCCCAAATATCAAGGTCTATTTTCCCCAAACTCTGCCAGTGTTCACATTTGGGCATATTGAGTATTCATGCCAAGTTTGGTCCAGATCCACAGTGATCTCTGGATATAGGTGAACTACAACTCCCAAACCCAAGGTCAATGCCCACCAAGTCCTTCCAGTATTTTCTGGTGGTCATGGGATTTCTGTGTACCAAGAGTGGTTCAATTCCATCATTGGTGGAGTTCAGAATGCTCTTTGATTGTAGGTGAACTATAAATCCCAACAACTACAACTCCCAAATGACAAAATCAATCTTCCCCAACCCCACCAGTATTTAAAATTCGGCGTATTGGATATTTGTGCCAAAACTGATCCAGTAAATGAAAAAAATCCTATATATCAGATACTTACATTAGGATTCATAACAGTAACAAAATTACAGCTATGAAGTATCAACAAAAATAATTTTATGGTTGGGGTTCACCACAACATGAGGAACCTCATTAAGGGGTCGCAGCATTAGAAAGGTTAAGAACCACTGCTATAACACCAGATTTAAGGTACAAGACAGCCAAAGTTTAACACTTTCACATTTCATCTACTTCTCAAATCTCTCTCACTGTGATCAGCAGAACAGGAACACAATTTACCTTGGCTGGATCATTCCCTCATGTGCTCATGCAAACAGAAAGCCTGTCATAGCAATGCAAAATCCCTGCAGCACATTCCTTTTTATTGGATTTAAATCAACACAGTGCAAAAGCCAGCAGCTCTGAGGCTGAACAGAGGAATGCGTACTTCATAGCCTGTCAGAAGGAGCCATCAAACAGACCAGTGCTACACTGTTGTCCAAGGACACTGCCAGCACTGCAGTGGCACAAATATTTTAAAAATCCCATTGTCCAAATGTTTCTCTTCGTTTTCTGTTTTGAAGGACATATGCAGAAGCAGGGCGACGTCTGCCTCACTCCTAAAAATGTTTCATGAGATCTTTAATCTTTTCACTTTTCTCTTCCCGCTGGTTTTTATCTTGGCTGAATATGGTACTGCCTTTAGTTAATATTTTATGACTGTGTTTGATTTGTTTACAAATATTTATATATTGCTTAGATCCAAATATATATATGAAATGCACATCAATAAAACATGTTCATGAATACATAGCAGATAAATTAACATACACTCTTTATATGACCCAAGAAACAAAGATAAACAGTGAAGGCTGGCAGAAATAACTATGGCCAGAATCCTCTATGTCAGTTTTGAATGCAAAAGATAGAATAATGAACTTGTGACTGTTTTATTCACAATTCCTGCACACTATGTAAGGACCATGAAAGTCTCCTTATTTTCTTTTACAGGGAAGCAACTGCTGTGATCTAAAAGACTCTGTTCCCCTGTTAATCAAGAGGCTGCTGACTGAGAGTGTTCTTCCCCAATCCATCACATGGGTAATCTCCAATTTAAGAGGCAATGGCAATGAGGTCCTGCTTCTGCCTGTTACACGAGAGATTGCTCATGGGAGGAGATCTAAAAGGGAGTGAACTGCTTCCCAAGTAACAGGTGAACATGCCCCTGGGGATTGCAGCAGCTACATCCCGGTAACTGGGGACTGGAGGTGTTAGATTGGGATTTAATGCACAGCACCATAATTATGGTACACATATGTAAATCCCATATGTCAAAATCTTAGAATAGTTGGAGTATAACAGATTTCAAAGCAAAAGCACTTAATCCAGTACAGTGATTCCCAACCTTTGGAACTTCAGGTGTTTTGGACTTCAGCTCCCACAATTCCTAACAGCTGATTAGCTGGCTAGGATTTCTGGGAGTTGAAGTCCAAAACACCTGGAGGCCCAAAATTGTGAGCCACTGATCTACTAGGTGCCTCCAAATTTAAAGTTCTGCTCCACACAACTGCTCATCAAAAACCAGGAGTATCTAACAGTACCAGGTCAACTTCTCCAGATATTCTGAAAGACTCAACAGGTCAACAAGGAAGACACTAGCAGTCTCTCGGGAAATCAAACTGTTTAGGAAACACAACATTAAATACATCAATATATTGTATATTGCCTAGAAAACTCTGGTTACTGGGCAGTTTAAAGGAGCAATAAATAAACATAAAGTTGGTGTCAGAGTACTGATTCAGCCCAGTAGTCCATCGTACTAGGAAAAAACATGCTTTCAGCAGCAGCCACTTTATAGGAACCCTTGCCAACAAAAGAATTTTTATTTAACTCAGCCAAGCAGAAAGCAGAAAATTTATGTTGACTTCAACAGCAACTTTTGCCAATCTTGTGTCTTCCAAATGGTTTAGAGTACAATTCCTATAATTCCGGGTATTAACTGTGTTGTCTGGAGATGATGGCAGCTAAAATGCAATAATGGTATAGTATCAAGTTGGGTGGAGATTATAGTTTTGGTGTGAAGCATAAAAATGCTTCTAGTTAATTTTGCAGAGGACAATACTTAACTTGCCAGAAAACAGCCAAATGTGAAAAAATATGTATTTCTAAATAGTGTTAGTAAAAGCCAGTGTGATATAATCGTTTTTGTACTGGACTACAGCACTGGGAAACCATTTGAGCAAAGAGACCCATTGGGTGACCTTTGTCACAGCCTCCGATGGCCTAGGGGATAAAAGCCTTGTGACTTGAAGGTTGGGTTGCTTACTTGAAGGCTGCCAGGTTCGAATTCCACCCAGGGTGAGTGTGGATGAGCTCCCTCTATCAGCTCCAGCTCCATGCGGGGACATGAGAGAAGCCTCCCACAAGGAGCGTCTCTGGGCAACGTCCTTGCAGACAGCCAATTCTCTCACTCCAGAAGCAACTCTGGTTGCTCCTGACATGGAAAAAAAATAAAACCCTTTGTCAAGCCATAGATCACTCAGAAGAAGACAAGGACAAACCCTTTCTATATAAATTCTGATGAGAAGACCCTGTGATAGGGTTGACATAGCGCAGTGGTCCTCAACCTGTGCATCCCCGGATGTTTTGACCTTCAACTCCCAGAAAACTTAGCAGCTGGTTAAATGGCTGGGATTTCTGGGAGTTGTAGGCCAAAACACCTAGGGACCCACAGGTTGAGAACCACTGTTCTAAGATTTCCCAAGAATCTTAACTGGACCAAATAGAGACAAAGGTGGACAAGGTAGAGCAAAATACAACCCTCCTTAAACTATCTGAGAATTTTTTCCTCAAACCATTATAGGAGAGGGCTTTCCTGACTTTAGGACCAAAGAATAGAAATTATGTCGGTTTCCCATCACATGGCGTTTGTTCAAAAAGAGGGTGACACTAGTATTCTAAGCATAGGTATTTAACCTTGATGGAAGCTGATAAATGTCTGGAAGCAGTAGGAGTACAACCTGGATAGCTGGATTATCCTAGCAGTAACATAGTGGCCTCTGGTGGCACAGTGCATTAAAGCGCTGAGCTGCTGAACTTGCGGACCAAAAGGTGCCAGGTTCAAATCCCGGGAGCAGAATGAGCACCCGCTGTTAGCCCCAGCTCCTGCCAACCTAGCAGTTCGAAAACATGCAAATGTGAGTAGATCAATAGGTACTGCTCTGGCAGGAAGGTAACGGCGCTCCATGCAGTCATGCCAGCCACATGACCTTGGAGGTGTCTAAGGACAACGCCAGCTCTTCAGCTTAGAAATGGAGATGAGCACCAACCCCCAGAGTCCGTCACGACTGGACTTAATGTCAGGGGAAAACCTTTACCTTTACCTAACGTAGGGGAGAAGAAGTGGGACCTTCTGTCAGAAATATTGCAAATTAACAGTGTATTTTTTAATTACAAAAATGATGTACAGACACCGAAAGAGTTAAAATGTTGCAATGACTAAGCAAAACCAGTAGGGTAATATAAGCAGGTGTGCCTGTGAGTTACTTGCTCCTCCTGTGAGAAGAACTCCTCCTGTGTAAAGACTTCCTTTTGTATAAAGAATGTCTCTGTGTAAAGAGTGCTGTGTGTTTGACTACTCCAAGGAGAAAGCTGCTTCAGTTTGAAGTTGGTATGTTCTTTATCTACATGAAAGAGAAGCCCAGCGTGAAGGCAAGATGCTGAAGCAAAGATATAACAAGGAAGTATAAAGAATTTTGTTTATGTTATGGAAACCTTGTTTTTGTAACCATATTATTTTTCTACAAGAAAAGCCTCCGAAGGAAGATAACAAAAGTCTGTGTATGTTTTTATTTCGTCTTAGACTGGCTACTGGTTCTTGGTCACGCTGCTGCTACTAAATAAGCTACTCTGCTGTATACTTTTATGGTAAAGGTCTTTTGTTATTAAGCCCATTCACCAAACACCTTCTTCATGGGTTCACTCAAGTTATGGAATGACACTCCTAGAAATGAATGCCTAAACACATACTGTACATACCTGTATAAAAGTTGACCTCATGTATAAATTGAGGGCAAAATTATGGATTTAGATATGAGCTGGGGATAAGGGAAAAAAATTCATGCTGCCTTGAAAGGGGAGCAGACATTTCTTCCTCTTTTTTTGGTGAGAATTAAGATACAGTGATGAAGATTAAGATATAGTGGGCCCCCCCAGTGGCACAGCAGATTAAACAGCTGAGCTGTTGAACTTGCTGACCAAAAGGTCAGCGGTTCGAATCTGGGGAGTGGGGTGAGCTCTCGCTGTTAGCCCCAGCTTCTACCATCCTAGCAATTCAAAAACATGCAAATGTGAGTAGATCAATGGGTACCGCTCCAGTGGGAAGGTAACAGCACTCCATGCAGTCATGCCGGCCACATAACCTTGGAGATGTCTACAGACAATGCCAGCTCTTTGGCTTAGAAATTTAGATGAGCACCAACCCCCAGAGTCGGACAGAACTAGACAATGTCAGGGGAAAACTTTCACCCAAGATACAGCACTTACAGTGACTTGTGGATAAGTCAACCCAGGTGTTCTGAGTCTATTTTTTTTTATTTAAATGTCTAGTTGTATACATAAGTATATGTATTTTGATGACAGTAGGTGGAGGAAGGATCCTCTAGAGAACAATCACCACCATGCTAGGTCAAACCAACTATTTACCTTCAGCAAGATTGCACAGGAAAATGCTGTCTAAGTTTCTGAATCAATATATTTCCATCAGCTCAGCAATGTCTCCCTAACAAAGCCTTAGCCATTGTCACAGGGAGACTCACAAACCTGACATGCAGCATTTAGCAGTTTCTGAACTCAAATTCTTTTTATGCCTTGTGGTCATCATTTGTCTTGAAAGTGGTGTTGTTTCAGTGCCTCTCAGACACACTATTTTTAATACTTTTGATATGCTTGATATGTTTTAATGGTTTGAAAGACTATTTTAATTGATATGTATATGTTTTTTACAGTTTTATAATATTGTGCTTTACTGATATTGTTATTGTCTAAATCTGGCATTGAATTATTGCCATAGTTTGTAAGCTCCACCCCCACCCCTTCAAGGGTGAGAAGGAAGGGGTGTAAGTACAGTAAATAAATAATAAATACTTTCCCACAAAGTTAGAGTGAGGCTAAAGAGCTCCCGAAATGAGGATGGAGATTTAAAATCAAAAGGACCAATGGTTGCTAAAGTAACAAGAGGACTGATCCTTGATTTAGTACAGTGGTATCCAGAGAATGTTCTTCCCCCTGGGCTTGTACATCTAGGATCCTAGATATCCATAAGTATTTCTGATACATCCTAATTCACTGAGGTCCATCAGCCCTCACTAACAAAACATGACCACCACCACCCCATACACACAGCATAAACGTGTGCATCACCAGAAATGTTTGTTTGGTTGCATGCTGCAAGTCATCAATGCCTTAAATAGTTTTCTAAGATCTACATAGATACTCACAGGAACACCTCAGCAAGTGAGAGTCCAAAAGTGGTAGGCTAAAACCTGGAACCTCAAGCAATGGCTGATACCAAATGAGAGACTCCCTCCTGGGCACACAGAAGACGGGGCGACTTGGAAAGCGCTGAACAGACTGAGCTCTGGCACCACGAGATGCAGAGCCGACCTTAAGAAATGGGGTTACAAAGTGGAGTCCACAACATGCAAGTGTGGAGAAGAGCAAACCACAGACCACCTGGCAGTGATAATAGGCACTGCCAGTCTGATAAATACTTTGATAATACTTGACAAATAACTTCAGTGGCAGGAGGTTATGGATATCTTTAAATGGTGCTAGCTGTAAGTTTTATAAATTGTTTTATTTGATGTTAATCAAATATCATATCGGGATATGATGTTTTAACTGATTATGTATTGCAGTCGGATATATTTATATGAATTTTATATGTTGTACGCTGCATTGAACACCACTCACAGAAGAAAAGCGGGATAGCAATGAATAATAATAATAATAATAATAATAATAATAATAATAATAATAATAATATTACAATGCAGCCTGAGCCACATGCATAATGGAGGACCTTCTTATAGTAACATCACAGGCACTCCAAGTAGCCAGCTTCTGGTCAAAGGACATTTAATATAACACCAAGTCTTTAACTTTGTGTTTTTAAATGCATTACAACTGTACCCTTGGTTAGCTTCTGACACAATCAATAAATAAAAACCAGAAGTGTCAATAGTAAGCACCACAGAAAAACTGATCTACTATTAGCAATCTTCTAATTATATTTTCAATTCCTTGAAATCCAGTTAGATAAACTGAGAGTGGTGGGGGATGCTTGCTTTATTCATGAGCACAGTAATGGGTCATTCACAAAGCAAGGGCAAAGTAACCACGAATCCCCATAAAGCCAGACGTCCCTGAAGCTGAGACTATAAGGAGAAAGAATTAATCAAAGTCCTTTATTCTACCTAGCACATCACAGACAAAGGAAAAAATGCACCCCCCAGTGCAGGCTAATATTGATAACAAACTGGAGAACTGACAAGGAGAGGATACTCATTTAAGACAAGATACTTCTCTATACTGCAGCAAAAAAGAAAAAGGAAAAACAGACAGCAGCCAACTAAAAAGCATTTATGGGCAAAATACACAAACGTTGCTTCCATCTGCTGCAGAGACTGCAGCCTGGCAAGCTTTGAACTCAGTCGGTGCTGCAAAAAATGCAGGAACTGCAAAGCCCAGCTGGGTTGGTGAGGGGGAGTTGAGATGGAGGTGGGAATTCCTCCACCTCCGATATTCCCTCTGCAATTCCTTGTCAATCAAAGCAATGCACCAGGGTGGAGGGAGGCAGCGAGGGCGCAAATGAGCATGCCCAGTGATCCAGATTACATCAGCTTGATCAATGCCGGGGATTGGAAGGCTGCTGCAGCAGCAGTCAGGGCAGGCAGCTGGAAGAGTCAATTGGGGTTGACTCAATTCAATTCCCCGCCACTGCCATTCTCTGTTGCGGTGAGGAGAACAGGCACCCGGCCAAGGGGGACCTGATAGGGCAGGCCTCTCTCTCTGCAGGAGGATGAAGATCACGGTGTCACTCTGGAATTGTATGGTCTGGACTGGAGGCACAGGGGCTTAAATCAGAATTGTGCATCCAGTGGGATTTACTCCCAGGTTAACTACATAATAAAGCACTAACTGTAGCAATTCACCCATGGGACTGAAGACCGAAAAAACAGCATTCCTGAGGACACAGCTTTGCAATAGAATGAATGCCAGAAACTTTTGTCTCATAAAAATGTGACCAATCTTTGCATGGGTCCCAGTTTACGAACCCCACATTTACAGTCTAAGGATTTAGAAATTCTTGACTTCTTAGCCCCAGAATCTACCCATTTCATTTACCCTTACGGATAAGATTCCAGGTATCTATTGGCATGCATTACGTGCCCTCCCCAAAATGCTTGTCCCATGGTGAATGCTTGTCTTGAAAATGAACCACATACCATTGTATTTATGTATGTCCAACATAGGCCCACACCTCCACTGGGAAATGACTTTATATGTACATGCTATGTATATGTGAGTGTGTGTGTGTATGTGTGTGCGTGTGTGTGTGTGTATATATATATATATGCATACATATTATACACACACACACATATATACATATGTGTGTGTGTGTGTGTGTGTATGAATGAGTGTTGGAACCTGCCTCAAGCTGTGCGGAGAGGTGGATTACAAATACATGTATTATCATCATCATCATCATCATCACTATTGTAATTGTGTAAGCTCACATGTACATTCCCCACACCCAACAGGGCCACAACTCTGTAGTCCACCCTTTCCATCCCAGTCTCACCAAGGGTCTTAACAGCATCATATCACATCACAGTATGAAGCCTTCACCCCAACTCTGAATACTAAGGAAGGGGGGAAAGGTGACAAAGAATACTTCAACCTTTGTGTTGTCAAAGGCTTTCATAGTCAGAATCACTGGGTTGCTGAGAGTATTCCTGGACTGTATGGCCATGTTCCAGAAGCATTGTCTCCTGACGTTCCGCCCACATCTCTCGCAGGCATCCTCAGAGGTGGTGAGGTCTGTTGAAAACTAGGCCAGTGAGGTTTATATATCTGTGGAAAGTCCAGAGTGGGAGAAAGATCTCTTGTCTGTTGGAGCAAGTGTGAATGCTTCAATTAATCACTTTGATTAGCATTGAACTGCCTTGCAGCTTCAAGGCCTGGCTGCTTCCTGCCTGGGGGAATCCTTTGTTGGGAGGTGTTAGCTTGCCCTGATTAATTCATGTCTAAAATTCCTCTGAGTGTTGTTCTTTATTTACTCTCCTGATTTTAGGGATTTTTAAATACTGGTAGCCAAATTGTTTACTGTCCAGGACAGTAAATAAAGAACAGACATGAAACAATCAGGGCCAGCTAACACCTCTCAACAAAGGATTCCCCTAGTCAGGAAGCAGCCAAGCCTTGAAGCTGCAAGGCTTTTAATGCTAATCATGATGATTAATTGCAACATCCACACCTTCCTCACACAGACAAGACTTCTTTCTCCCACCCTGGACCTTCCACCGATATATAAACCTCCCTTGTCTAGTTTACAATATACCTGACAACCTCTGAGGATGCCTGCCATAGATGTGGGTGAAAACTTCAGGAGGGAATGCTTCTGGCACATTGCCATACAGCCCGAAAAACTCACAGCGACCCAGTGATTCCAGCCATGAAAGCCTTCGACAACACTTCAACCTTTGTTTTTCCACATCAGGGTGATAATGATCTTTATTTATATAGCATCATCCAGTGTGGCTGGTGTTTTACAGAACCAAAACTAGAGGGCCACCTTCCTACAAACGTTTACTTTGGGGCAAATCCCATTGAATGTCATGAATTTAATCAGACTGAGCCAACAATGCAGAGATGTAGCATGACAAGAAGCAGCCAGGCTTTGAAGCTGCAAGGCCATTCAGTGCTAATCAAGGTGGCCAGTGGCAACATTCACACTTGCCTCAAACAGACAAGAATTCTATCTCCCACCCTGGACTTCCCACAGATAATAATAATAATAATAATAATAATAATAATAATAATAATAATAATAATAATACACAGTCCTAGACACTTCGGAAGTGTTCGACTTGTGATTTTGTGATACGAAATCCAGCATATCTATCTTGTTTGATGTGTCATAATAAAATAATAATAACTTTCTTTTTATATCCCGACCCACCTCCCTGAAGGAACCTGGGGTGGCTCACATGGGCACCAAGCCCAGGATACACACAATAAAATACAATCACATAAAGATCTTTTAAAACATAAACATAAAATAATAAAACATATAACGCATTAAAACTAGTCAAGCGCAGAGAACACTGGGGGCAAGGCAAATGTTGTCTGTGTATAACAGCATTTGTTGACTTTCTACAGATACAGTAGAGTCTCACTTATCCAACATAAACGGGCCGGCAGAATTTTGGATAAGCGAATATGTTGGATAATAAGGAGGGATCAAGGAAAAGCCTATTAAACATCAAATTAGGTTATGATTTTACAAATTAAGCACCAAAACATCATGTTATACAACAAATTTGACAGAAAAAGTAGTTCAATACGCAGTAATGCTATGTAGTAATTACTGTATTTACAAATTTAGCACCAAAATATCACGATGTATTGAAAACATTGACTACAAAAATGCATTGGATAATCCAAAACGTTGGATAAGCGAGTGTTGGATAAGTGAGACTCTACTGTATATAAACCCCACTAGACCTCGACAACCTCTGAGGATAGGTGTGGGCGAAAACGTCAGGAAAGAAATGCTTCTGGAACATGGCCATACAGCCCGGAAAACTCACAGCAACCCAGTGATTCCAGCCATGAAAGCCTTGGATAACAGAGTCATCCGACTTTGGCTGCAATCCTCCCCCTTGGGCTGCCTTCGTCCTTGGCTGGGAGGTGAAAGGCTCCCCCCAAAAGAGACCCACCCACTCACTCACTCAAAGCCCCCTCCATTCCCCTCGAAGGAAGGCAAGCCAGGGCTGGGAACAATGGGCGGAGGGAGGAAGGGCTCACAAAGGGGACACCAACCCACAAAAGGAGAGGGATGCTGGGGAAGGGGAGGGAAGGGGAGCGGGGGAGAGGGATCCAGGGGCGCCTTACCCCGACCACGACGGTGTCCTCGCCTTTGAATTTGGAGACGAATTTGTCCCCGCGGAGGATCTCGGATTCATTGAGGGGACGGAACCGGCACATGACTTTGATGCTGCACTCCGCCGGGTCCGCCATGGCAGCAGGAGAAGGGGAAGAGAGGGAGGGAGGGGGTAAGGATGCGGAGGGAGAATAGAAGGGGAAGGAGAAGAGGAGGAGGATGCTCCCGCTGGCTTCGCTCCCCTTGGAGGCTGCGGGGTTCTCTTCTTTTGTGGGGGGGTCCCCTGCCCCTCTGGCTTCCTTGCTCCCCTCCCGCCTTCTCCCTCAGCCCTTGGCAGGCTCTCCTGCCTCCGCCACCATCCTGCTGCCTCCCCGCCGGCGGAGCACCTCCTCTCTCTCTCTTTCCCTCCTCAGCCTCCTCTCCTGCTCCGCCTCCATCCAGGGCTTTGTGACTTCACCGCATTACATCAACCCTCCTCCTCCTCCCGAAATACACCCTGGGAGCTGTCCTTCCTCCCGCCACCTAGAGGGGGGGATAGAGAGCAGCGGAGAAGGTCAGTGCAGGTCTTGACTAGCTGAGAGTTTTCCAGGGTGTATGGCCATGTTCCAGAAGCATTCTCTCCTGACGTTTTGCCCACATCTATGGCAGGCATCCTCAGAGATTGTGAGGTCTGTTGGAAACTAGGCAAGTGGGGTTTATATATCTGTAGAAGGCCCAGGGTGGGAGAAAGAACTCTTGTCTGTTGGAGGCAGGTGTGGATGTTGTAATTAATCACCTTAATTAGCGTAGTGGACTAAAGCCTCGCGACCTGAAGGTTGCGTAGCTGACCTGAAAGCTGCCTGGTTCGAATCCCACCCGGGGGAGAGTGCGGATGAGCTCCCTCTATCAGCTCCAGCTCCATGCGGGGACACGAGAGAAGCCTCCCACAAGGATGGTAAAAACATGAAAAAACATCCGGGCGTGCCCTGGGCAGCGTCCTTGCAGACGGCCAATTCTCTCACTCCAGAAGCGACTCAAGCGACTCAAGTTGCTCCTGACACGAAAAAAAACACAAAAAACCCCTTGATTAGCAGCTTCGAGGTCTGGCTGCTTCCTGCCTGGAGGAATCCTTTGTTGGGAGGTGTTAGCTTGCCCTGATTGTTTCATGTCTAGAATTCCCTGTTTTCTGAGCATTGTTCTTTATTTACTGTCCTGATTGTAGATATTTTTTTAAATAGGTAAAGGTAAAGGTTTCCCCTGACGTTAAGTCCAGTCGTGTCCGACTCTGGGGGGTTGGTGTTCATCTCCATTTCTAAGCCGAAGAGCCGGTATTGTCCGTAGACACCTCTAAGGTCATGTGGCCGGCATGACTGCATGGAGCGCCGTTACCTTCCTGCCAGAGCAGTACCTATTGATCTACTCACATTGGCATGTTTTCGAACTGCTAGGTTGGCAGGAGCTGGGGCTAACAGTGGGCGCTCATTCCGCTCCCGCGATTTGAACCTGGGACCTTTCGGTCTGCAAGTTCAGGAGCTCAGCGCTTCAACACACTGCGCCACCACCAGGGGCCCGACATATTATAATAGTTAATAATATCAGTGAACCACCAATACAGTTCTGTCATCTACTTACTTAGGCGACCCGTCGTAGTTCGAGAATGATTGTCTTCCATCTTGGGGGTGTGTCTGTAGATGGCTAAAGAGCCCAGTTGTTGATTGGGTGAGCGCATGACTAGGACATCTAGAAATGGCAGTTTTCCTTATTTTTTTTTTCCATGATGAATTGTATGTTTGGGTGGATGCTGACGGTAAACTGGCTGGGTTTTCTGGGAGTTGAAGTCCAAAACACCTGGAGAGTCAAAGGCCTTGAATAAATCTATCGCCTTTTCAGGAATTGCCTTACTCTACTACATATGGATTTATTTCTCCAAGTAGAACAATGCAGCATAGAAGGCAGCAAGCAATATACAGTAGAGTCTCACTTATCCAACACTTGCTTATCCAATGTTCTGGATTATCCAACGCATTTTTGGAGTCAATGTTTTCAATATATTGTGATATTTTGGTGCTAAATTCGTAAATACAGTAATTACTACATAGCATTACTGCGTATTGAACTACTTTTTCTGTCAAATTTGTTGTATAACATGATGTCTTGGTGCTTAATTTGTAAAATCATAACCTAATTTGATGTTTAAAAGGCTTTTCCTTAATCCCTCCTTATTATCCAACATATTCACTTATCCAACATTCTGCCGGCCCGTTTATGTTGGATAAGTGAGACTCTACTGTAATATCCTTTTTAAAAATGTAATTTATAATATTGCATTTATTAATTCGCTATCGCCGTCATGGTAGTCAGATGATTGCCTACTTCATTTCATTGTCATTCGAATGAATCCTACAAAGGAGTCTCCAGGCAGGAAGCAGCCAGGATTTGAAGCTGCAAGGCTATTCAATGCTAATCAAGCTGGCCAATTGCAACCTTCACGCTTGCTTCCAACAGACAAGAGTTCTTTCTCCCATCCTGGACCTTCCACAGATATATAAACCCCACTTGCCTAGTTTTCAACAAACCTTACAACTTCTGAAGATGCCTGCCATAGATGTGGATGAAACGTCAGGAGAGAATGCTTCTGGAACATGGCCATACAGCCCGTAAAGCTTACAGCAACCCAATCTAGTCTGTGTTTTAATTTCATTGTTTGGTAAAGATGTAATTCCAAATAGGCAAAATTAGTAATGATCTGCCTGCCAATAGTGATGTCTCTGTGTCTTAAAGAATAGTTTAGGGTCCCTGGATACAACCAAAAGAATCTCTATCCAAATCATATCTGTTTGGCAATGCTACAAACGGAGTTGCTTATGCATTTTAGGCAGACGCAAATATCAATTTTTCATACAAACCTGTCTGTTTTACATATTGGATTATTTAAAAAACCAAACCTGAGCTATAATAAATATATTTGATGTCTACTTTTGTTAGGATGCGTGTTTATCTCTTCATTGCTGCATTTTCAAACCCGTCACAGAAATGTCTGTGTTAACAATTAAGAGAGGGAATGATACAGATATTATTACATATCTGTTTTCTAACCTGGGAAATCACTGTTAAGATTCAATTTAAACTACATTCCTACATCCCCTTACTTGGAGGTAAGCCCCACTGAATTTAATGAATTTCATGAGATTTATCTTGAGCAGGTACACTTGAGATGCAGCAAGATTTTCTTTAGATGTACATTTCACTAAGGATCTCAAAGATGTCACCCGTTTGTGACAGATTCTTGCTTCTGCCTGATACCTCTTGTTGATTTACTGTTCATTGCAGGCTCCTTTTACAGTTACTTTGTTCTTCTTGTTGTGTTATTAAAATGATTTATTTTAAGTATTCTTAGGCCAAGGAAAAACGCTATAAATTAACCCTCTCTCTTGAGTCATTTTACTTTTTCAGTAGAAAAAGGCAACGTCTTAGATTGAAGCATTGATTCTGCTCTTACTCTTGATCCTGTGCATGCTTCCTTGGAAGCAAGTCCAATTTAGCTTGACACCACTTTAACTGCCATGCTGCAATGCTTTGAATTTGGTGAGACACCAGCACAGAAAATTAAAGTTCTTGTAAAACTACAACTTCCATGATCTCACAGCAGAGTCATGGCAGTTAAAATAGTATCTAACTGCATTGATTTTAAAATGTAGATACACCTTAAGATTAGGGTGAAGGTTTTCCCCAGAATTTAAGTCTAGTCATGTCCAACTTTGGGCGTTGGTACTCATCTCCATTTCTAAGCCGATGAGACAGCATTGTCCATAGACACTTCCAAGGTCATGTGGCCGGTATGACCTTCCCGCCGGAGTGGTATCTGTTGATCTAATCGCATTTGCATATTTTCGAACTGCTAGGTTGGCAGAAGCTGGGGCTAACAGCGGGAGCTCATCCTGCTCCCCGGATTCAAACCCCTGACTTTTCGGTCAGCAAGTTCAGCAGCTCAGCATTTTAACCCACTGCGCCACTGGGGGCTCCAGCTTTAGATTACCATTAGGTAATAAGATGCCTGGGCTCCTCCAAATTTTGTTGGACTCTTTTATCTCTCCCAGTTTGCCCAATTTGCTATGCTAGCTAGGCCTGCTGTGAGTTACAGTGTAATAACATCTGGAACGTATCCTGATTTCCACTTTAGTGGCAATAAGACATTAGGGAATACTCAAAACATGCTTAGTGTAAATAGCTAAAGATATAATTCCTAGCAATCAATAATGCTTTGGCTCCAGCTGTATGCTATACTTTGTTTGCTAAAATGAAAAGCAAAGTCTATTACTCATAAGAATCACCTGATATTATATAATGGAAAAATATTACTTTTTAAAATTTCATTTGAATCCCTATTCTTTGTCCAGATTTTCTGTAACCTTCATAGTCTCTTTCATTTTGGCAAATTATAATACTTTAGTGCCACTTTAACTGCCATGGCTCAATCCCATGGAATACTGGGATTTAGTTTGGGAAGCCGCTAGACTTTCGTAATAGAGAATTCTTGATGCATCACAAAACTAAAAGTCCATGGAGTCATGGGCAATTAAAATTGGCATCAAAGTGATACAATTACCTAGTGCAAAAGAGATCAACATTAATTGTTGCCTTTTTTCGTGTCAGGAGCAACTTCTGGAGAGAATTGGCCATCTGCAAGGGCGTTGCCCACGGGATGCCCGGATGTTTTGATGTTTTTACCATTCTTGTGGGAGACTCTCTCATGCCCCCACATGGAGCTGGTGCTGATAGAGGGAGCTCATCTGCACTCTCCCCGGGTGGGATTCGAACCTGGCAGCTTTCAGGTCAGCAACCCAACCTTCAAGTCACTTAGTCCACTACGCCATCTGGGGGCTCCATTGTTGCCTATAAGAAGGTCATGGAAAATATTTCCAGGGAAATATTGACCACGATCTTTTAGCCTGCCATTGCAGTATCATTACTGTAACATTTCTGAGATAGTTCTGGGTTTTATATTGTAAGTCCATCTCTTTTATACTCATCGTCCTTTGTCTTGTATACTTGAGGTGGGGATGCTTTGACAGCTCCCATTCATGTTACTGTTGGTGGGCCCAAAGATTCCTCAAAATAACATTTTTAATCAAATATTTGAATAATCAAATCTTCAAAGGTCAAAACCACAAATGTGGAGGGACAACTGCATACTCTGTACATGATGCCCCTTGAGATAAAGCTCTGCTAGTAAATTCCAGGTGCGGAGGCTTGCTACTCAATTGCTGGAAGAAAGACATTCTGTGATTAATCACGAAGATTACCTAAAATCTATTACATTTTCAGATGTGTTTTATTGCTTCTGGAATGAGGAAGGCATATTCTCTGTCTTAGTCTATTCCTATAGTATTATTCATGTTTTGAATTAAATTAAATTGGCCAGTAATATGAATTATTTACAACAAGCTCTCCATGAACATGAACAATTGGGAAAAGGTCCTTAAGTTCAGATCTGGTTCAACCAAAGAATATACCTCCCAAGAACATAAGAGCTGTGTACATACAGTAGAGTCTCACTTATGCAACATAAACGGGTCAGCAGAATAAGTGAAAATGTTGGATAATAAGGAGGGATTAAGGAAAAGCCTATTAAACGTCAAATTACGTTATTTTACAAATTAAGCACCAAAACATGTTTTACAACAAATCGACAGAAAAAGCAGTTCAGTGCATAGAAACGTTATGTCATAATTACTGTATTTACAAATTTAGCACCAAAACATCGCAATGTATTGAAAACATTGACTACAAAAACATTGGCTACTAACAAATTGGCAACAAATAAAATTGCATAAAATGAACTTACAGTAACACTGTTGAAAATTAAATCAGTAAAAAGTTCAGTCCTTGCTGCCTAGAGAACAGCTGTGGATCCAGGTGGGAGGCAGACTGCATTGGATAATCCTGAACGTTGGATAGGCGAATGTTGGATAAGTGAGACTCTACTGTATTATTAACCTCCTATATGCAAGGATGTTAAGGAGAAAACTGTTGGGCGCATGGGCTTATTAACAAAAGACCCTCCCATAAATGCACAGCAGAGTAACTTATTAGCATCAGCTTGACCCAGCACCAGTAGACAAAAGTGATAAAAAGAACAAAAACACACAGACCAATGTTATCTCTTACTTAGGAGGCTTTTCTTTGTATGGTTGCACTATTTACAAAAACAAGGTTTCCATAACACAAAGTTCTTTATACTTCCTTCTTTGCTTTCATGGTCTTCTTTCTCATTCAGATTAACAGTTTTGATCTCACAGAGCCTCCTCTCACACCAAACTTATACAGCAGCTTCACATAGTAGTTTTACACACAGCAGCCTTCACACTGGAGCTTCACACACGGTCTTCAACCTAAGGCTTCTCTCACCGAAGCTTCTCACACTCGGGTCTTCTCTCACACTGTGGCCTACTCTCACACTGAGGCCTACTAATCTACAGGCACACCTGCTTATATTGTACTACAGCTTTTGCTGAGTTATTGCATCCATTTAAGCCTTTCAGTGCTTGACTCACATTTCTGTAATTAAAAATACCTCGTTAATTTTTTATATTTCTGACAAAAACATAATGGAAGTCATGTATAGATAGATGGTGATGCACAAACACAGAGAATAAATTAGCGATTTCTTAGAACGTAGGTACTTTATAGATAGGGCTGCAGAATTTGCAGCCTTCCAGATGGTGGTGGTCTGTAACTCCCATTCTGTCAATTGCAGATCAACATCAACTGTAGGTACATGTCCTCATTTCTGCTATATACAAAGACACTATTGCTGGTTTCCTGCAGTAAAGCAAACATGATATAGTCTTACACAAAAAGGCTTCCAGGTAGGCAATTTGTTACCTGTCAAGTGGCCTTATTTTACAAATCGTAATGCTGTTTGTCCAAAATACGTTTTCTTCCAAAAACCTTGTCTCAATAATACAGAACATAAATACCATTAATCCATAGCTAGGAAGTTTAAAGGTAATTTGCACATTGTGTATATACTCTGTCCTGAGTATCCATGGATTCTACATCCAAGGATCCAACTATCGAGGCCTTCAAAATATTTATATATATTAAAAGCAAACCTTCACTTTGCCACTGTATATAAGGAGCACCGTTTTACTACACCATAGGATTTGAGCATTCATGGATTTTGGTTTCCATGGGAAGCTTTGGAACCAAGGCCCAGCGGATACCAAGGGCCCACAATGTATATGCTCATGAATCAAATTGATTTAGACAAGCAAGACAGCATTTGGGGCAAACAGCCATTACATTTTTCCCTGGCTGCACTTTCCTTTAAAAAATCTAACCATTGAAGAATTACTAGCCACTGAAAACACTGGTTGGGCTAAAGGGGCTGACTTCCTTTTAATTAGTTTCTCTCTAATTAAATTCAATTATAAGATCCTATAACTGGTTCCTATGGGCTTTATAGTACATCTGCTGATTATTTCCCATATTTGATAGCATCTCTGATGGACTCTTCTCTCCGAACCATGACTATACTCAAACCATGTTGTTCTTCTCTTACAGAAGGCCCTTCTTACTATATTCTTAGCTCTGAGTGAACATAAGTAGCTGCTTTATAAGTGCATTAGCGTATATAGCCCAGTATTTTCCATACTGCCTAGCAGTGGTTCTCCAGTGTTTCAAACCAGTTTTTTCCAGTCTCATGTCAAGATGTACAATATGATCTGAGGAGTTCAATCACTAAGCAATGGTCCTGCCAAGGTATATTAGTGGTTAGACTAGGAGTATAAAATACAACACCTATGTTACATATTTGGATTGTTACAAGAATTTTTCAGCTGGGCTCAAATGTAATTCATTTAGAATATTTTTCCATTGTCCAAAACGGAAACTAGATCAAACATCATGGTACTTTTTAGTTAATAGAGCCCTTTCCTTACAGTCTTTCTCAGTAATAGGTGGATAAAATAATAAAAAGGTCACTTTTCATTGCTTAAAAAGGACCCAGTATTCTCTTTGGAGGCTAGCTTTGAGAAAAGCAGAAATGAATCCAACTTGACACTCTTAATCTCTTTTAAATAATACATGTAGAACATTTCCCCACATGCCCAAACAACCTTCCTCCCCATCTGATGTTTCGGTCTCCAACTACCAGAAGCCCTGGCCAGCTTGTTCAATGGTCAGGAATTCTGGGAGCTGAAGTACAAAATACATGAAAGGCCACAGGTCGAAAAGGCCTGCTAAGAAATAGAGGACAAACATATTATACCTACCTGAACACAGGTTGTCTGTCATGAGGAAAAAAATTCATGTTCCTTCCCACTGTATCTTGGGAGTGGAACCTAAGTGTACTCAGATAGGCCCAACTGGAGTAAACTCACAAAATTCGTGAAATCTATGCAAATGTTGACTTTCTAAACCCGCCGATTGGTGGATGTGCTCAAATTGAGATGAGTAATTAAATTTAGCCCTCTCCTGCTGCACTGATTAGACTTGGGACAATGACCTTGTAAGTCCCACATGTATTTTGGATTGCTTTTGAGTGCCTTCAAATTACAGTAGAGTCTCACTTATCCAAGCTAAAGGGGCCGACAGAAGCTTGGATAAGCGAATATCTTGGATAATAAGGAGGGATTAAGGTAAAGCCTATTAAACATCAAATTAGGTTATGGTTTTACAAATTAAGCACCAAAACATCATGTTATACAACAAATTTGACAGAAAAAGTAGTTCAATACGCAGTTATGTTGAAATTACTGTATTTACGAATTTAGCACCAAAATATCATGATATATTGAAAACACTGACTACAAAAATGGCTTGGATAATCCAGAAACTTGGATAAGCGAGGCTTGGATAAGTGAGACTCTACTGTATTTGACTTATGGTGTGCCTAAGATGGCCCTATCAAAGGGTTTTCTTGGCAAGATTTGTTCAGAGAATAGTCTGACTTTGCTCCCCTCCAAGGAGGAAGTGTTCAAGAACATCAAGTGAGTGTTCATGACCAACCAAGGATTCAAATGCTAGTATCTGAAGTCATTGTCCACCACTCCAACCACTACACAAAGTTGACTCTCACATGGAGCTATACAATTGATGACTGGCTGTTTTATTCATCACAATATAGAAATATCTGAAAATATGTGAATAAAATGGTAGGCTCACCCTAAGGTCATCTGTTTGCAATACAACAATATGCAACTATTATTGTCTGACTTCCCAGTTAAAACAGTTGCATAATACTACATAGGAAGTCACTTCTATAGGCCTTTCAGTACACTTTAGCCATGTTCAAATGTGGTACTTTATAAACAAATCTTCTCATAGAAGATTCCTATGAGAAATTAGATGTACCAGTGGCTACTATCTTAAACTCATTTATATAAGAGCATGAGGAAGTCAATAGAAGTAACTGAAAATAGTTGTCAGATGAAATAATTTTAATTCTTTCATTTTCTGAAATCCTTTAAAACCTCCAGAATGTTAAAAGAAACCCCACTATTTACTCCCAAGAGGGAGAATTTTCACTGGTTCTCTATTACTTCTTAAATCTTCAGGAAATGCTGATAGCCAAGAAGCAAAGAGGCTCGATGCGTTTTACTTTAGAAGAAGTAAAGATTCTTTATAGATCTGAGGGAAGTATATCAATGATATGGTATACACACACGATTTATACCTTTTGAAAAAAGAAGTACAACATAAAAAATTAAGTTTGAATGTAAAGAAACAAAATCCAGATGTTATTTGCTATTTTACAGTATGTACAGTTTCACTTCAAAATATAAATTCAGAAAGATACGTCGAATAAAATCAGGATTTTTGTAGAGTCCTTTCCCGCTTAGATAATAATCAAGTACTAAAATGTCCATTCAGATGATTCTGCAAATGCAGGTCTAGCGTAAGTTACAGCTATGAGGTAGGGATTGCTTGTGCAATATGCACTTAATGCACATCAAGTACAAATGAAGGAAAACTCACCCTTTTTGGAAAGTTTCAAGCCCCAATCCAGACACTGACACATGCAACAATGTGCTGCCTGCAGAGTTTGGCACATATAACTGCCAGATCAACTCTTGCAGCATTGCTTGTCCGCTGGTGTCTCATGAGGAGGAATCAGTCCAAAGTTGGAAATCAAACATGCAGCCCCACATGCTGGATACCGAGAGCCAACTCCATGCAGCAGCAACGTTTTGCACATGCATCCGCTGTGCTGGCACAAGCGTCTATATTTTCACCATTTTGGCTTGGATGATGGTGAAAGTGTACATGCTGCACGGATGGCATCTCAATTGGATGACCGACCAGCTTCTGAATTGTCCTCCACCTTGTGAAATAAATACGTATGCAAAGTGCCCATGTTTTGATATGTATTTTTATTTCCCTGCAGTTTTCACTTATCAAGAACAAGTAACAGGGAAAGTTGTCTGAACTAGTGCATAAACAAACATTCTGAAACACCACTACACGTATCTAATTTACAAGAACCGTATAAAAAAAGTCACTAAAACACTACACTACGAAAGTGTCCAACGCGTACAGTCAGACTTTTTCCAACCCGTTACTTGCCTTGTAGCCACAGGAAAACTCTCCAAAATTGAAAGACAATCTGCCACAACCCTCCCCCCGCCCCCATCACCTGGGATGGCTCGATATCTAGACATCCAATAATTATTGCAATGATATATAATGCAATACATACCTGGTAAAATATCATTTATGTGGTGTGTTACGGTTAAAAGCCGGTTAAATTATGCAGACGTCAGATAAAATATAATCAGTTGAAAATTTTCTTCATATCTGCACAGTTTAATATGTGCTAGATGCATAATTTTACTAATCAGGTTTTCTGTGTAATTATTTTTTATAAACTGGTATTATAAATAGAAATATACATTCAAAATATATGGAAAAGTGGGTTACTACATTAAATTTGCATGTATCGATCCATCCCTTTCCCCTGCACAGTAATAGAAAATACTATTTTGCCTTGAACTTCATATTTTGACAGTGAAATGCCACTAAAGTATTTACCAAAAAGTCCATCTAAAATTGTGAAACAAAATGAACCAAGTGAAAACTTTACATTTCCTTTAGAAAAAAATTACAAGAATTTTTCCTAGCTATGAATCTTTAACTTTTTTAGACACAAAGTTGGATTTATTTTTTACAAGATACAAAATGTAAACATGGCAAAATAAATAATTAAAACAAGTGATGCAGGATCCCATTTCATGCTCATGATCCCATTAAAGAATTATTTTTAAATCCATTCAGTTGCAAATTCAAGTGCAAAAGCATGATGATGAATATCTACTATTCAAGTAACAGAAATAATATTGATGATACAAATAAACTATTTTACAAGGTAGTGATTTTCCCAATTTTACAAAATGTACATTATATATCGACTTAATATACGATATGATAGTCCATTTAGGTCCATTTAATTCCCTGTGATCCACAGAGTGTTGTTTTGCATTCAGCTGGAATATAAATGACTACACCATCAGCACCGGAAGAGCCACTGCTTTTAGGTTATGTCACCTCCATTGCGACTGTCGTCTCTGCTATTCCATTCAGGCCCAATCTTTCTGGTTCATGGTTCTCTCTGAGGAGGAGCAGGAGGAGGTGGAGTAGGGGAGAAGAAAGGGGAAAACAGTTACTAGTAGGAGAACCAGGAATACAGTCATTGATTTCTCAATACTTAGCATTAACTTATCAATTTAATAGCAAAAGCTCACAAACACTATAATTCTGAGAAGCCTGCCACATGTGCCTGCCAAATATTCTTCAGTGTTCTGTTACTCCAGATGGGTTTATCAACTGGGAGAAAAACCAATCTCTTCACCAAATACTTTTCCAAGCTTTTCCTTCAAATAACATTTTGTAACAAAAGGTCTTATTCTAGAGATGACATGTGTCAATCTCAAGGCTGAATCTGGCCCACCCTGTCATTTTGATGTGTCCCTCCAGATGCTGAACTACAACTTCTGTATTCCACCTCATTAGACAGGACTAGAGCTGATGGGAGTTGTGACACATTAAACATCTGGAAGGCTGCAGTTTGCTCTGTTTAGTCAGGAGAGTGGGGTTTGAATTTAGGAACAAGACTTGTAGATATGATGTCTGACTTTAAAATGTCATTTAACATTTTCCTAAACTCAGAGCCAAAAGTGCTGTTGGATTGCAATTCCCCAGTCCATATGGCAGATAATCAAGAGATGGGAATCTTTATTCAATAATACCTGTAGACCCAAATTGGATAAAACTTAAAGAGCATTAAGCACTGTGTAAAAATATATACAGTAGGTCCTCTGTATTCACAGATTCAACATCTATAGATTCCACAGCCCTTTGAAGGCAACCATGAGGCTAAAGTGGCACTCAATGAAAATGAGTTTGACACAACTGCTGCAGACTATTGATTTTCAATGGAGAGCCTCAATGAACAGCAGACTCTCTACATTTAGTTCTTGTCCTGCAAGTGTAGGGAAGTTAAGGAACTGAGAAGAAGGGGCAGGACATATCCCCCCCTTATATAGAAACCATATATACTTAAAAAGTAACTAAATAGGGCTTATACTTAATGTAAAATGAGGGCTATCAATGCACCACAATTTTCTGGGAGCAAAGATACAGAATAAAATGTTAAGTTCTACCCAGGAACTGGAATCAAGGATCAGTTTTATCAAGGCGGAAAAAAAAGGTTGTACTGAAAATTGTTGGGATTCTTAAAAGTTTTTTTTTAAAAAAACTTCTCCTGAAAATTTTGGCTAGTTGAGTTTTCCAATACTGAAAGTAGACATCAGTGTTTTTATGCCACTTTCTGTGTTTAAAGAGGAGCAATTTCAGCGCTTTTCTGGTGCAATGATTGAATATTGTCAAGATATACTTTTTACCTCAATAAGAGAAAAATGTACAAGAGAAAACGTGTTAAAACCCTGTTCTGCTTGCAGGAGGTATTCACCTTGCTATGCTGCTGATCGCGCTGCTAGGGGTCACCTTTGGCACTCGGTCCATACTGGCAGCAACTGTGGCAAGTTTTAAGGCGGTTGGCGATGGTGCTGAAGTCCTTGTATTGATATGTACATTGACTGGAGAAACAACACTGACATTGTTGAGGTGCACTGCGTTGGTGAGGCAAGAATTGTTCATGGGAAGCGTCTGAGGGCTGTTTGTGCACAATGCTGGGATTAAGTGGTTTGTGGTGGTGTGGCCAACTGTCCTTACAAGCTGTACAGTTGAGATCCCTGGGCTGGACGATAGAGCCATGTTTGTGGAGTACAGAGTTTTTGACGTTGCTGTTCAAAACAAACAAACACAATCTGTAAGATTTAAAAAAACAAACAAACAGCGAACAGAATTCATAAAACCTAAATTGCCATTCAATTTGATGTTATCTAGATTATCACATACGGTAGGTGATAATCCAACACAACTTGAGGGGACTAAGCTGGGGAAGTCTGGCCCAGAGCAAGGCCTATCAAGTCACTTTACATTTATCAAAAGGCTTCCAAAATTCTGGAAGAACAGAGATAATATGTTTATTAATTAGTCCACTGTCCATCAATGAAGCAATGAAACACAAAAAACAACAATGAAACACAAAAAAACAAAGAAATACACAAATAGACTCTAATTATTATTTGTTCTAATCAAAAGTAGTTGTAAATATTGGGATCTCACCTTGACATCTAGACAACAAACAAACAAAATATGCACAACGTCCTCTTTGACAGATGCATATTTGAAGAACAGATGATAAACAGAATTTTAAAGATCATAAAGAGGAACACAGCGTTTCTCCAGATTGTGACTCAGACAAAAAGAAATCCAAGCAAGAGCATGGTCTCCTCCTGCAATTAGTTTACCAAATTTAGTTTCAAACAAATACAATCTTAATTATTTGATAGTTTTGTTT
This sequence comes from Anolis carolinensis, assembly GCF_035594765.1. Classification (NCBI taxonomy): domain Eukaryota; kingdom Metazoa; phylum Chordata; class Lepidosauria; order Squamata; family Anolidae; genus Anolis; species Anolis carolinensis. The sequence goes on from NC_085841.1 coordinate 225,620,758, forward strand.
CCTACCAAGCATTTTCCCATGTGTTTAAAAAATCCATACCTGTAGGTTGAACAACACCATTGATATTGTGGCTCGTGCTCTGTTCCTTTGTCACCTCACTTCGACTGGGAGCAGGTGCACTCACCACTGCGGATGCAGCAAAATGGGCGCTGGCCGAGTCAAGCGTTTTCGACATGCAGTCAGAGGTGCTTGAGCCCTAAGAAAATTTACACAGGAGTTGCCACAATCAGAGACTAGTAAGAAGACTCTAATAAATGAGCTCAATGCCTCTGAGGATATGAATAGAAATAAAAATTGAGACCAAACTAGGTGCGGTGGTACTCCCCTGTAAGATTATGTCCCAAATTAGATACTCTACATGGGCTACACAAATCGTTGATTTCCTCATATAATCACTATTACATAACAATTCTTTTGATCAGCTAAAAACTTGCCTCTAACTTAGGACACTGGTACTTTTTGTTTTCAAGGCTGCATTCAGAATATGCTGGTGATAGGTGTGGGCAAGGAGTTATGTATGCACACAAATACAGAATTCTAACATTTTCCACTACCTAATATAAAGTATAGCTCAAGTCCATGGCTTTCTATTCAGAATGAAGCATAAGCGCAACAGGTTTCAGCCATAAAAGGCACAAGGCAATTTGATGTACATTTAATTCAGCAGGAAAGCCTAGAACAGGGGTCCTCAAACTTTTTAAGTGGAGGGCCGGTTCATGGTCCCTCAGATTGTTGAGGGGCCGAATTATCATTTAAAAAAAAAAAAACCAAATTCCTATGCACACTGCACATATCTTATTTGTAGTGTAAACGCCCCCCCCCCAAAAAAACAATTATTTATTTATTTGCTACATTTATACCCCACCTTCTCTCACCCCGAAGGGGACTCAGAGCGCCTTACAAGTTGTATGTACATACAATATATTATATTATTAGTATAGTACAATATTAGCATTATATATTAATATATTGTACTATACCACTATACTGTAATATTATTCGTAATATTACAGTACATTTAATATATAATATATAATTTATATTATTATATTATACAATATTATTATATTGTATTATTATTATTAGCCGCCCTGAGTCCCCCTATTGGGTGAGAAGGGCGGGGGTAGAAATACTGTAATAAATAAATAAGTTATTATCAATATTATATGTATACACAATATATTATATTATTACCATAGCACAATATTCGTAAATGAAAGAAAAATACAATATTTTGAAATAAAAACAGTTTTAACCAGCATACTGTAAATCTTTCAGGATTTCAATGGGAAGTGTGGGCCTGCTTTTGGCCAATGAGATTGTCAAGTTAAGTAGGATTGTTGTTGTTGTTGTGTGCCTTCAAGTCATTTCAGACTTTGGGCGAGTCTAAGTGTAAAACTGAGGGTGGGGGCCGGGTAAATGACCTTGGAGGGCCGCATCCGGCCCCTGGGCCTTAGTTTGGGGACCCCTGGCCTAGAATATGATGCAAGGGAGGAAAGCACCATCTATTATACTGCCAGTCTAACTATTCTGCTCTTCAATATCTTAAAATCTTTTGAAAGGGATTTAAAATTTCAATGTCCACAATTTAGATTGTTGTCCAAATAATTATAAAGATAACAATGATTTCCTTGCAGTTCTATAGGGAGAACTGGATTAAGGGGGGGGGGGGGGGGGACTGACAATCGGCAGCAAAACGCCAAAAATTTGTACGCAGTGGAGTTGGGGACCTCAGTTTTTAATAACAACCTGAATAACTTTCCACATCGTAAACATTTACTATAACACATAACATGCTAAATAATTTGTAATGCCTAAAATCAACAACATGGCAACTGCCAATAAAATATATTGCTGTATACCGTTACAATGTTCAACTAATGTTGAGCTACTTACTGTATTCAATTCTATGCCACCCCCCACCCCTTATAAACATCTCTAAAATGGGGTGCATCTTAGAATTGCAGGTGCATATTATGTTTTTGTTGGTGGTGGTGGTGGTACTGAAATTAGGGTGTGTCTTACAATCAATGATGTCTTACAAATGAAGAAATATGGTAGCACTGCCCAAAAGTATATGCTTAGAAAGCAGAATAAAGAATGGCGACTGCATGTAACATTCTAGATAAACAGTATTTCAATTAATTGTTGAAGGCTTTCACGGTCGGAATCACTGGAGTGTTGTGCGATTTCCTGGCTGTATGGCCATGTTTTAGCAGTATTTACACCAGTCGTTTCAGCTGCATCTATGGCTGGCATTTTCAGTGAAGATGCCAGCCACAGATGCAGGCGAAACGTCTGGAGAAAACGTCTGCTAGAACACGGCCATACAGCCTGGAAACCACATAACACCCCAGTATTTCAATTATTTTAATTAGTTAATATCTCATTTTATAATAAGTTTTCTTTACTGATGAAATTTTTTTTTCTATTATTTTGATGAGCAGAACAAACTCAAACATTACCTCAAACACTCTTTAATATAAAGTCTTGGAAGTAAAATGCCTCTGGAAAGGTGAATATTACACTTAGGCCAAACAAGTACTGTATTCCTTAAAATGATCGTAGAGAAGATTAAAACTTCCTGAAATGTACTGCTGTTTCATTGATTCACATAACAACTTTGTGTACCTTCATGCAGCATGAGCCAAAAAACCTATCGATACACAGCCGTCAACAGCTATAATTCTTTCAGATGCTGTAATCACAGTAATTACAGAGTATTGGTAACTGTCCAGCTCTCACACTGTATTTCTTTCTGTATACCCAGGGCTGCCCACGTGAAAAGAAACTGAATTGCACAAACCATTTTTTCTTGATTTCTGTTTTACCACACACACACACACACACACACACACACACACACACACACACACAAAGCTGTTTTCCATAAGAAAGTTATTACCTGTGCTTTTGGATGTGTCTGTTGGGAAGAATGCTGTGACTGCTGTTTCTGCTGGAGCTGAGCAAGTTGCTGCCTTTGCATTTGAACTAACTGCTGTTGGTGCGTTTGAAATTGTTCTTCTGTGATACCCCCTGTTACTGTAGAAAAGGAAGAGACTGCACTTAATTTCACCCTAAAAGCACAATGTGATATAGAATCATGAAAACAGCATAAAGTCTTACACAGACCGTTAAGCAATACACAAAGACTCCATGAAAATATACTTTGACCATAAAACTGTGCCATTTACATATTTTGTTAGTTCACTATTCCAGCATACAAAATCAAAAACAACGACTAAGGGAAGCCTTTGAAACTGCTCTAAGGCTATTTTACTTTTGTTGTTGTGTGCCTACAAGCCATTTCTGACTGATGGAAATCCTATCATAGCGGTTTCTTAGCATAAATTGTTCAGAGAGGATTTGCCCTTGCCATCCTCTGAGGCTGAAAGAGTGGGACGTTTCCATAGCCAAGTGGGACTCCAAACACTGGTTTCTCAGTATCCTAGTCCAGTACTTAAACCACTACTCCACACTGGCTCTTAGTTACCTCCAAATTCATCTGAAAATAATCTACTTCACAGTTCCAATTAATACTTGCAATTTAAGCTATACTTCCATTAGTGATAATTTAAGGATCAATTAATTTAATGATAATTTCTTGCTCTTACTGTGACAAAGGAACACCATGTGGTTTAAAAAACTGGTATATCCTACAAGGTAACAATGAAGATCGCTACTATGGCCACCAAGCTTGCAAGTAACCAAAACAATAGGGAAACATTCCCATTATGTAAGAAAAGAGAACTCAATTTCATAACTCATATTAAAAGGGGACATGACAGTGGCTTATATATTTTTGAATATATGAATCCATTTTAAATTTCCACAAGTGATTAAAATGTATTATTACCATATTTAATGCATATACATGCATTACTTTTCAGTGTACATGAGAAAAACCTGGATGCGCAGTATGTTTTTCAGTGACAAAAAAGTTGCAGTATAGGATAGCTTGGTTTCAACCATGATTAAGAGCCAGTCCTCCACAAGCTACAATAACCCTGAGCAAAACCTTAGGTTAATATGCCCCCCTCCTCCAACACAATTTTCAGTAGACAACTTTTGGCATACTTTATCTTTTTATGGAAGCAGAGACTGTGGTTGAAAACAAGTTCTCCAGTGTGACTTGATGGTCAACTTTGGGGCTCTTAACTGCTTTGAATCTTTTTAAAGCAATAAAGTGGAATAGAAATAACTACTACTACTACTACTACTACTACTACTACTACTACTAACAACTCCAGTCATGCTGTATGGCCTTGAGATTTCTAAAGAGAATATCTCTGAAGAAATCTCTTGGTCCTCCAATGCAATTCTATAATCATGCTGGAAGACCTGAAAATCCTAGGTTAAAGAAAATCTCTTTGTGCATTTTTTTCACTTATGTGGTGTCCTTGGACCCCAAACATCAGCAAATGTGGTAGACTGACTATTCCAGAAACAACCTTTTAAAAAAATGTAGTGTATCTCAAATGAATTAAGATAATCCAAGTCAATACAGCAAAACAGGGTTCCCAGTAAGAGACATGTGCTTTCCTCATACGCAACAATAGTATATTTTAACCATTTATTAAAAAACAATGAGTACATCTTAATAAATAACTCTGCCTTGAATTCACTGCTTTCTTCTGCTTCTCATTCTACTTTGGCACATTCCTTCCTAGTTAAGCAGATATAAAACCATGTTCAAAAAGAAAATATCCCTCAGGGATGAAGAGAAAGGAGCCATTTATCTATGTTTACAGGTAGTTTAAATTAGTTGAAAACAAAAAGCGATGCAAACACGACAGAAAGTGTAGGGCATTTGTGAATCCCTTTAATCTTATTAGAATTTTTACCTCTATTTGGAACTTAAGAAATATTTTGAATTCCACAACGAAGGCTTCACAGTGTCAATAACAAGCATTAGACTTCTGGATACATTTGTAAACAATTGAAGGAAAAAATTACATAGCTCTGAGCTAAAAAGCAGCATCCTAGAAACAAAGAAACCTAATTATCTGGGTTTTTGTTTTGTTTTTTTACTTCTGAGTGGTATTTTAAAATTGACACTTCTGGTACTAAAAAAGGACATTTGTTGAAATTGGTAAATCTATGTGCATCATATAAGCCATTTAAATTAAGTGGCAAACAGAAATATCACATAGATTATGGTTTAATCTTAAGATTAAAAATAGCTTAACATGTTTGGAGGCTGCAATCCTAAACCCACTTATCTTCAAGTAAGCTAATGTCAAGAAGACTTACTTCTGAGTGGGTATATAGATGATTTTGTATAGTTAACTAATTGTAATGTAGTTTAATATGCTTTCTTATTTTATTGTTTTTAATTGTGTAAACTCCTTGAATGCTTTTTTATGAGCCATAGTGAGATCTTTGATATAGGGCAGGGTACAGATATCTAAACATAAAATAAATAAAATATTTTCCTCATGATCTTTTAACAAAAGGAAGAGAGGAAAGGGGTAACCAATCAGTACCAGAACCTCCTAGGTTTCAACTGTTTGCAAAGCCCAGAATACAAATTACTACTGCTAGTACATTCATCAATTTTTCAAATAAGTAAATTGGTGTTTTCATGCATTTTTTATCACACGGTAAAAATTAATGCACTGTATGCATTCAGACTGCAAGTGGGGTATTATGAAACTGAGGACTGGTTTTGTATATCTGGTGATTACCCATCCCTATATGAATTTATTTAAACTTGTGAATGCCTATTAACAATGTAAAGTAATACAGTCAACAAAGCCTTTTGCCACAGGATGATCTATTTAGATATACCAAGATGAAGTTTTTGACACAAATGTATATAAAAACATGTACTGTTCAAAATGTAGTAAAAGATGACAACATTCACATGTACTGACAATCCAAGAAAAAATATGCTGATGTCCCAAAATAAAGATGTACATTTCATTATGTATCAAATTTTAAACAATGTATGTGATTGCCATGTGTATGTGACATAATTTAATACAAAGATAGCAAGACTGCTTGATTTTAGCATTGAATTCTTTAGAGCAATGTGATTAGCTATGCAATGCCAAGCAATGATAAGGTTATTGAAAATTCTGTTTTTTATTCAATGATTGCAGAGTCATAATAACTCTATTACATAGAAACAGAAAATTGAAATCAAAATGCGTAACATGACATTTTCCTGCTCTGTTAACAATATATGCTTTCACTGTCATAGAAAATTACTTTTGTACCATTTTACCATGAACAGTGGTTTATTATTACTTTATATTACCCCCTGTACCTTATGTTTGTGCAGTACAACTACAACCCAAAAATATGAAATCTGCTTTCGAAATGAGAAGTTTTAAGTGTGAGTTGTTTTCGATTCAGTCACTTGGAACTGCTGATGATCTGGTCATAAAATGTGTGAACCCAGGCACCTTGTCTCAAAAGCAGGTTACAGCTATTTGTTGAAAGAAAAATCTGGGTTGTGCCTTTGAAATCAATGTGAGGCAGGCGTGCCTTGTTTGTAAGGTGTTAAGTAATTCTGGGAGAATTTCGCAGGTGTAAGTCTCATTTCTTTCAAGGGGAGCACTTTGCCCCCCATGCACCCAAATTGCCCTGTTCTAAGGAGTCAGAAGGAGATGTTTAATATAATGGAGAATAAAAAATTGATTTTACATTAGTGAACCTTTTCATAATTCATTATTTCAGGCCACCACCGAAAATACATGTACCTGAAAGGGCCACTGAAAATAGGATCTAGATATATATGATGCCTTTTTGTCTCCCAAGTGGCTGATAACATACATTAAAACCACACAGCAAAAACATTGTGACATACAAAAATTAAACAGCATTAAACAGAAATAACTTTAAAACATTAGTTTATGACTAGGCATGCATAGAACTGCTTTATCAGATACATGAGGTCACAATTCAGAAATATAATTTTTGACACATTTAATGTTTATTACAATATTAGACTAACTAGTTGAACGTAGAGAGTGTGGCTTGCAGGACACATGCAACCTTCCATCCAGGTTTTTTATTCTCTAAAAAACTAACATTGCAGCTTGATAACTAAATTCAGCATCAAACCATGAAACACAACGTCATCAATCTATATCGATACTGACTAACGCATTGACTGTAGCCCCTACAAGCAAAGGTATACATCCTTCAACACGAGTTTATGGTAACTTTTAGCAGAAACATAATATTGCCTGGGGGAACCTAAGGAGGCATTTTTTAATGTGATAGGTGAAACCTCAGGTATTAGTCCCATAGGTATGGGGATCATATTATACTTTCTAAAGCAAACACACAAAAACCCAAAGAATATATTCTGGTGACAGGATGGTGTAATATGTTTTTTATACTGCTTCACTAATCAAAATACAACAACAGGGAAATGCCCTTCTCAAATCTATAAACGTTTTGGACTAATAGAAATTTTTGCCTGTTACAGACTCTGGGATAAAAGCTAGAACTTTTTTTATGATTTTACAAAGGTAACGAAGTCCTCGGTTACATATAATCTATATTAATTGCCTCACAACTATACTGAGAGGAACATGTTTTGCTTTCTGTCTAGAACATACATTTAATGCTATTGTTCTATTATATATTTACTAGCTGTGCCCGGCCACGCGTTGCTGTGGCGAAGTCTGGTGGTCTGGGAAATAAAGTATTGAGGAATTGGTGGTAGTTAGTTAAGGTAAAGGGTAAAGGTTTTCCCCTGACATTAAGTCCAGTCATGTCTGACTTTGGGGGTTGGTGCTCATCTCCATTTCTAAGCCAAAGAGCCGGCGTTGTCCGTAGACTCCTCCAAGGTCATGTGGGATGACTGCATGGAGCGGCGTTACCTTTCCGCCGGAGCAGTACCAATTGATGCACTCACATTTGCATGTTTTTGAACTTCTGGGTTGGCAGAAGCTGGAGCTAACAGTGGGGGCTCTCTCCGCTCCCCCAATTCAAACCTGCGGCCTTTCAGTCCAGAAGTTCAGCAGCTCAGCGCTTTAACACGCTGCGCCATCAGGGGATATTATTTCCTAAAGGTTGTGAATATACAATATTTCTGATTGGTTTTTTTTGTTTGTTGGAGGCAAGTATGAATGCTGCAATTAGGAAAAATGATTAGGATGTAATGGCCTTGCAGCTTTAAAGCCTGGCTGTTTCCTCCCAGAGTGAATTTTTTGTTGGGAGGTGTTAGCTGGCCCTGATTGTTTCCTGTTTGGAATTCCCTTGTTTTCAGAGTGGTGTTTGCGATATTTTATGTGCTTCTACTGTCTGTGGCCCTGAGAAAACAGAGGATTTGCCAGACTTTGATGATGGGAATACTTTGTTGGGAGGTGTTAGCTGGCCCCGATTGTTTCCTGTGTGGAATTCCCCTGTTTATTTACTGTCCTGGTTTTAGAGATTATATTGTTCTGCATTATTCTATCCCAGTAATTATTTCATATTAAAGAAGAATCTCACTTATCCAACATTCGCTTATACAACGCAGTCTGCCTTTTCATAATCAATGTTTTTGTAGTCAGTGTTTTAAATTCATTGTGATATTTTAGTGGTAAATTTGTAAATACAGTACAGTAGAGTCTCACTTATCCAACATAAACGGGCCGGCAGAATGTTGGATAAGCGAATATGTTGGATAATAAGGAGGGATTAAGGATAAGCCTATTAAACATCAAAGTAAGTTATGATTTCACAAATTAAGGACCAAAACATCATGTTAGACAACAAATTTGGAAGAAAAAGTAGTTCAATACACAGTAATTCTATGTAGAAATTACTGGATTTATGAATTTAGCACCAAAATATCACGATATATTGAAAGCATTGACTACAAAAATGCGTTGGATAATCCAGAACGTTGAATAAGCGAGTGTTGGATAAGTGCGACTCTACTGTAAATACTACATAGCATTACTGCGCATGGAACTACTTTTTCTGTCAAATTTGTTGTATAATATGATGTTTTGGTGCTTAATTTGTATAACGATTACCTAATTTGATGTTTAATTGGCTTTTCCTGAATCCCTTCTTATTATCCAACATATTCACTTATCCTGCCGGCCTGTTTACGTTGGATAAGTGAGACTCTACTCTATATTGATAATCTTATATTATCTGCTTAGAACTGGAGCAGCTGTATAAAATGCCCACTGAACTGGATTATATGGCAGTGTGGAGTCAAGATAATCCAGTGCAAAGCAGATAATATAAGATTATAAATGGGTTATATAGCTGTGTGGAAGGGCCTTGAGTCTACACTGCCATATAATCCAGTGCAAATTAGATAATCTGTGGAAGAAGCCTAAGTGAAGCCTAAGTCTGCCTGTCCCCTAACTGAAACCTGGCTGTCCCTTGGCTGGTTGCTAGGCAACCAAGTGGGCAGAGATTAGCCCTCTAAACTGGCAGCAATTGGATAAAAAAATTATTGCTCTCCCTCTAATTAGGACTTTATTTTTCTTTTCTTTTTGTTGTATCAACCTTGAGGCGTGGATGATGGGTTGTGTTGTCAAATTTTGAGGTTGGGGGGCCTGTACTTTTGTTGTTTTGTGAATTGCCGTGATGCCATCACTCTTTTATATATATAGATAAGTGATAAACATACCTAGACTAGGTACTGTTTTGGACTTGTTATCAGGATTCACACTATCATCTATCCATATACCATATTACAAAACCAGGATGAATTTTTAGTTGGTGGCTCTTTTTAAAGCCAGAGCAGTGGCTTTCAGACTATCTATATAGAGAAGCAGAAAATATTTTTTCTTATTATGGTTAATTTACAAAATTATTGGAAACTGCAGGTGTAGTACCTGACTGCATTAAGGCCCGCATATCTGTGGGGGATTCGTTCCTGAACTTACCCCGAAAACAGGAAAACGTGAATAATAGCAATCCTACTGAAATGACTTCTCCCAAAAGTTCCCATAGTCACCAGGAGGACCTAGAAAATTCCTAGAAAGCTATCTTCCCAATGAATTTAATATGTCCTCTAATACAAATTGCCTGGAGGATCTAGAACATTCATAGAAAAGGCACATTTTGTCAGATGTAGGTAGATAAAGCACAGCTACTGGTCACACAGGTATGGGGCCTGTACTGTATGCTTAAAATTATCTGTAAAGCATTATTTGGCAATGACTGCTCTGTGCTCAAAAGGGAACATATATTCCCTTACTGTATTTGAATTTGATGACTGACTTGGTAATGGCAAATATTATACTATTTTCAGCAACCTTGAAGGGAAGTTTTGATAACAATATAGGCTCAGAGGCCTAAAATAATTATGAGATACTGGGCTAAGTCTTTATCGCTCTGTTATATATAAAAGAACTAGAGGATCTGATCCTAGTGATATAATAACCAAACGATTTCTGTTTATATAGCTTACAGAATATCTTAAAAATAGGAAAGGAAGCAATTTGTAAAAACTGAGATCTTCAAAACAATATTGTTATGGCATAAAGTACATGCTACTATTGTCTAAAACACATAAAAAGTATATATCAGAAGTTCTTGAGATAACAGTTAAAACACTAGGCCAGCTTAAGGTTTATGATAAACTTGGAGTATGGAAGAGACAGAAGATAACTACACAAAGCCAAGGAGTTGAAATTATTAGAGTAGGGCCTGAATCCTGTTTCTTCACAAAAGAAACAGTGAAATGAAAGGCAGAAAGGAATGGCAGCCATTTGGTTAGCTGATTTTCGGCGCTTGGCTGTAGGCCCTGGCTTGCAGGGCCTTCAGGCAGGCACTCAATGCTCGTAGATGCTGCCTACCGGGCCTACGGTCGAGCGCTCGACAGTAGGCCCAGCAGCCAGGGTCTACAAGCCATTACTCAATGCTTGAAGGCCCAGCTCGCAGAGCTTACAATTGAGTGCCGAGCGCTCAATGCTCATAGGCATAGCTCGGAGGGCCTGGTGCTTTGCTGCCCAAGGCCTGAACATTTTTTAGTTTTTTTCCGGACCTTGGACGGAAAAGCCAATTTATATAGGCACCCATTTCTGTAAGCGGCGGACAGAAACGGAAAAGGGGCAATTTGAATGGAACAAACAGAAATAGTAAGTAATTCCATACAAATGCACAATCCTAGAAAGTATAGCCTCCCAAAGAGACAGCCAAGGGAATGACAGATCTGCTTTTAAAAAAATGTAACATGTATTTGTGTTTTAGTATTCTAAATTGTAAAATCTAGTGTGGTTTAGTGAATTGTCGGACTAGGAATTTTGGAGACTAATATCTTGGGCAATGAGAAATCACTCTGAACTAAACATGTCAAGAAAACCCCATCACAGGTTGCCATAAATCAGAAATAGCCCTGACAGAAAGTCAGTACATAATGACTTCAAAGCTTAGAAAACTCACACAATGTTTTATTCAGAGAAAAATTTAGTTTTGTAAGAATATCAACTTTCATTTAAATGCCTCCTCTGAACAAATATAGAGCACCTAAAGTTACCTACCTACCTACACACACACACACACACACACACACACACACACACACACACACTTAAAGTAACTTGTTGCCCAAAGTGAAATTACGCAATCCAGTGTCACTGGACACTATTAACTGACCAAAAATAATTGGTATATTGAGTGATTTGAAAAATGATTTTACAGTTTATCAAAATTGTACATCCTTGCATATGTATCTCAGGTAATACTAGCGATAAGAAACTATACTATAAAATCTGTAGTGAACAAATGATTTAAAGTAGTTTTTCCCATACTTTGATTTTCCAGATGTTTTAGTCTTCAGCTCACAGAATTCCTGACTGTAGATCAAACTGAAGTCCAAAACACCTCGAACAGCTTGGGAAACACTGATATAAAGCAATGCTTTTTTTTTCCTTTTTGATGGCACGATATTGGTGCTTGGGTGGCATATGATGTAGCAGTCTGCACTTCTCCAACTGGGTAAATAGACATCATTTTGCTTCTTGAAAATTAACAGTGAAATATCACATTTTTCTTCTAAAATGTATGTCATACTAATTTAAGTGAAACTTGTTGCCTAGTAAGGTAAACTGTCACTGAATACAGCAGAAATGAGAAGAGGGCATCCTAGAGGTGCATGTGGATCTCATTACCTACTGCTACACGTTCACAATGCTAGCAGGTAAAGTAATGTTTAAAAGGCAAATAATGTCCATAGAAAGACTGGGAAGCACAAATTGTTATTCAAAAACTATTTTTGGGAGGGGGCAAGGTGTTTCAGACCTAAAATAACCTTTCCCAGGAAGTAAAAGGGACCAACCTGCTTTTACAATAGGCTTCTCGTGCCCTGAAAGAGGCCCCGGGGAAGGGAGGCAAAATACATAAATTTGACAGACTGCATGCCTCTATGGATTGGGGGGAGCTACCCATCAATTAGTGGATTAATTTTCCCAGGATTGGATATCAAGAAAGGTGTGAAATCCATTGAACTCTAGAAAACGACAAAAACAGCTCCAGAAGTAGCCCATCCCTGCTGTAACTAATTACTTGGAAATATCACTCAACTTTGAGTTATGTCTAAATAGACATGTGTAAGACTGCTTGCTTGTAAGGCCCCATGTACAAGTAAGCCCCATTCAGTAAGACTGGCTTTTCCTCCTGAATTATTTTCTGTATACTACATTGGAAAGTTCCTACATTAACAGGCATTTTAAATACATTTAAGTGAACATGTATTGATTTCTAAGCTTCATAAACATGCTAAAATGTACATAACACTTATAGTTGATGGGCTAAGTTATAAACGATAGCTTTTATGTTGGTAAAACAATGATGGGAAAATATGTAATTCCATTTTACCCAAACTTTATGTTTCTTTTCTAAAAGAACAGTATCACACACTTGGCTACAAAATTTTCAGATTTTTTTCTTTAGTACAAAAGAGCTGCAGCATACGAATACATTTAGTATCCTCAGAGGAGTAGCAGTGTTTTTAAAAAGCACTTTATTGGCTTTCTGGTGTGTGGGACTGGCACAACATTTGAGCCCACTGACTATGAGTGGTTTCCTTTCTTTCTCATCACAGACTCACATCACCAGCACCAACCTACAAATCACCACTCTGAATAAGGCTACCTGGTCTACATGGTAGTTTTAATGTTGTCTTTAGAGTCCTACTTTCATGAAAGAGCACCTATCACTGGTTGTAAGAGTCTTGCTGACACAAAAAGAGAAAGAATGGATCCTCCTAATTTCTCCAAATACCTGCCCTGGCCCAACATGGGTTACAAATATTTAACAGTAGACTTAAATGTTTCTTTACTGAGGTTAATCCCCAATAAGGTGTTCAAAGAACATCAAGTTGAGTGTACAAGGCTTTTTCCATCATCATCAAATATTTTTATTCATTTTTAAATATGAGTTATCAAATATTAGCACATGATCTAAAAATATGTAATGGAATTAAGTAAGAACACAAAAATACAGCGTGTTTTTTTTTGGGAGGGGGTATTAATTCCACCACTAATCTCCATTTGAGGATTATTTCACTGGTAGAATCCTTCAGCCAAATCCCAAGTAGAACACAAGAAATATGCATTTTGAATATAACACTGCAAATCCTTGCCTACCTGATATGCCATTCTTGCTGGTGTTCAATAAAGCTACGGATGGCGCAGAAACTCTTTTATTATTCACAGCCTGCCCTGGTTTCCTTGAGGTACATTCTTCACTATCACTGTCCTGTACATTTAGTAGCCTTGGTTGGAAACACTGAAGTCGGCATGATCTGATATTGCTTAGTATTTCAGAAAGAGAAAGTCTGTTTTCACAAGGTTTACTGGAAGCATTGGTCCGTGAAAAATTAGAAGAAAAGTCTAAGTTTTGGGAAGAGCTTGAACAACTGCTTAGCATGTCTGGGTCAATCTGCTTCAAGATAGGATCGTGTTCTGTGGCTATCCGGTCCATTAACACCCTGTTTTTCAAAAACAGAAAATGAGAAGACAAAGATATTAATATTGATATACAGTGTGTGAGATTGACTCTCAGTAAAAGAGGTCAACAAAATTATAAAATGTTATTTTACCTTCCACCCCTGCCAACTCGTCTTCTTGCAAACCCTATACATCTTCTTGGAACAGTAAGTGTTGTAAGGCAATGCCTATACCTTAGCTTATCCAATTCTGCCAGTTCTGGATTCTCAGGAGGATAATTAGTTTGGTCCAAACGAGCCTGAAGAAGATAATAAAATAATACTTTGATTGAGAGGGAAAACAGAAAGAATCACTATATAGAACTATCAAAAGTATGAAGTAAAGGGCATGATATTGAGTTGTATCCAGATTTAGGCACAAATAACCAGCCTGTTTCAAATAGACCTCCTCATAACATCTCCTGAAAATGAGATATAGTCACAGGACTTTTCTGAATAGAGTGAATCTAGGAGTGATGGGTGGTGAGCTGTTCGGAAAATGGAGAAAGGCAACTTCTGTGAGTGGATCTCTTCCATCTACAGAAAGTGTTGGTCAAATCTTTTTATCTTTGGTGCAATTTTTAAAAAGATAATATAAAGTAAAAGTCAGGAAAGCTACTAAAGGGAACTCATAAGCATGTATGCGAAATAAGTTTAAATTGTGCTATCTCCTTTAAATATTACCTGGAAAGAAATAATTTGTTCTGCTGAACCCAAACAATCATGAATTATATAATTCAATGTAAGTTGCTCTCACAAGTCAAGGTGAAGAAATATTTCATCTATAACATCTTCACATAAAGTCTGCTCTCAGTCTCCAACAAAACATAAGTTGGATCTTGAGAGGAAAACAGCAGAAACAACATTTCTTAAAAGATCTGAACAAAACGCAGACACACCATGAACATTTACCAACTGAGAAATGACGGAACAATGCCATTTTACTATCCCGCCCCCCCCCCCCACAAACACACACACAGACACACCCCTCCTTTTAATTCACACGCTGATTCCATAGTCAGCAAAACTATGGCTACTAGTCCAGAGCCTGCCAAAATGAGTAGCCCTGGCTGGGAAATTGAATGAGCGGTTGCTTAGCAGAAAGCATAAGTTAAAAAGCAAACAGGGTAGAGGAAGAAAGTGGAACAAATTCAATGTTTTTTTTCTTTTGATCAACTAAATATGAGAAAAATAACTATCTAAAATAAAAGCACGAATTCTTACAGCATAATACTGGCATCCTGCTCTTCTTCTGAATGCACACGGTCCATCAGGATCATTTTCTTCTTCTGGTTCTGACACTGGTGAGGGTACCTAGTAGCCAAGTTAAATTTGATTTAGAAACAGTGTTATGATAAATTGTTATAAATTGGCGAGTCCTCCCCACACAACAATTTTAGCACTCATTTCAATTATAAATCTGACTGAAACACAATTTGTCAAAAGAATTGTGAGCATAATGGAAATGAAGAATTGTTTTTCTCCATATTTATACCTCACAGGGATGAAGAAAAGTGTTCTTGAAACAAAAAAGACTGGGAGGGATCATCTGTTTAAAGAGTCAAAATTCCACAAACCTTTAAATAAGACTATGCAAACCTTTGGACACCAAGTCATTGTTAATGTGTAGTATCATAATTTAAAAAATGATGGTGAAAAAATAATCAGTTTTTAGAAACTTTCTACAAATATAAGTTTTACAAATACAAGTTTTAAAGTAACAACGTATTGCAATGCCCTCCTCCAAACTAAGCCAGAATTTGTCCTATTCTGTGTTGAAAAAACGTTTTGCCAACAACTGGAAGTTTAGTTCTGCACTAAAAGTTACCTGTGGAAATTCATCTTCATCTGAACTGTGGAAGTCATATTGTTTGATATCGGTT
Organism: Anolis carolinensis; assembly: GCF_035594765.1. Taxonomy (NCBI): domain Eukaryota; kingdom Metazoa; phylum Chordata; class Lepidosauria; order Squamata; family Anolidae; genus Anolis; species Anolis carolinensis. The sequence goes on from NC_085841.1 coordinate 225,636,538, forward strand.
TTACTGATTGTAGGCAAAGGCTCAGTAGTGGACTGCTGAGGACTTATTACACTTTCAGTTTTTGGCTTCTTTGGATACTTTTTCTTCTGACGGACAACATCAGTTACTTCCTCTTTTATAGATGAATGGTGAGGATGCTGTTTTTGAACAAAACCCCACAATGTTTGTTAGCAATAACCTTTATTTTTCTTCAGACAGATACATAGTTTAGCCTCTTTCTACACAGGCACAACTCTATCACTGTGGTTCAGCTTTGCCTGGAGGCCGCTGAATTACATCTATATAGGCCAGGCGGTGGCGCAGACTGGTTAGCAGCCAGCTGCAACAAATCACTCTGACCAAGAGGTCATGAGTTCGAAGCCAGCCCTTGCCTGCGTCTGTCTCTGTTCTATGTTATGGCATTGAATGTTTGCCTTATACGTGTGCAATGTGATCTGCCCTGAGTCCCCTTTGGGGTAAGAAGGGCGGAATATAAATACAGTAGAGTCTCACTTATCCAAGCTAAACGGGCCAGCAGAAGCTTGAATAAGCGAATATCTTGGATAATAAGGAGGGATTAAGGAAAAGCCTATTAAACATCAAATTAGATTATGATTTTACAAATTAAGTACCAAAACATCATGTTTTTCAACAAATTTGACAGAAAAAGCAGTTCAATACGCAGTAATGTTATGTTGTAATTACTGTATTTACGAATTTAGCACCAAAATATCATGATATATTGAAAACATTGACTACAAAAATGGCTTGGATAATCCAGAAACTTGGATAAGCGAAGCTTGGATAAGTGAGACTCTACTGTACTGTAAATAAATAAATAAAGCTCTGAACAAGTGTCACAAAATGTAGTGTCAACTATTTGCAGAAAAAGCACTCACTATCCTTTTTTATACCATGTTCCAACTTAATAAAATACTTAGCACATTTTAAAAAAATATTTGTGTGTATACTACACCTTCATTAAAATATCTTCCAAACTTCAAGTGACACGATTTTCATACTACTGTTTAATTATTAGGGAAACTGCATGCAGGTTTTTGAAATAAAAAACAAATTTCATATATGGATAAAGACAGCAGAATTTAGGAGTTGGTGATGCCCATAAGGCACAAATATTTGACCCAGAAGTAACAGTGGTATGTGCCTACAATGTGTTAACCACTAGGTGTCATTAAAGTAAACTCCAAAGAGAAACGTCTTGAGTGAATGTACTCTTCTTAATTTAGAATATTTTTTAAAAAAACTATTTAAGATATTTATTGCCAATCTGAAACACTCACCAACTGAAGTACTAATCTTATCACACAGTGGTCTAAATAGTACATTATATGATGATTTCTTTACCAAAATAACTTAAATTATAAAATCTCTAGCTTGCCTTGGTTTGAATCAATGAAATAATCTAAAATAACTCAAAATTGTTTAATAGTACTGATGCCTCTTGAAAGGAACTAAAAAGAATTAATCAGTCATTGAAGTTTCAAAGCAAAGCTGTTATCATGTTCCTGGGCAGTTAGGGCTATATCCAAGGCTGTATCCAAGGCTAGTTCAAGAGGCAATACTGTTCTGGTAGTGGTTGCACACATACTAGAAGAACAAGCACAAGTGGCCCCAAATGGCCTTGTATATAGTAGCTCCTTCAAAGTATTTGCATAGTCCAAAAGTTACCACAAATCTTTGTAATTTCTCACAGCAACCACTTCTGAAATATTCTGATAATATTATTGCTACTGAAATGCTATTGGCACTCAAAGGGCTAATTGTACAAACAAAAACATAACCAGCTGCATTTCTCTGAGTTTCAATTTAAACGCTAATTTTTATTTTTGCTGTCTAATGTCCAAACAAAACTAATACTGCATGCCTAAAAATGTCTCATCCTTTCCACTCTACAGCGTAGATAACATGTCCTGGAAAATTAAACTGATCTGTGTGAAAGTTATTTACCTTGACTTTACATTCTTGAACTTTATGGTGGTTTCCATTATGAAGAGTTGCTGGAGTGGTGTTCATCTCTTTCTCTGTTGTATTAAGCTTGACTTCATTAAGGATTTCACCTCCATAATCACCCAAATTATATCTTAAAAAACAGTTACAAATAACAAATTTAGCACATTATGTGAAATACTTTAAAATATTTCTCTGTGTATTGATTTGGTTACTGTCGTTTTTTAATTAAGGCATCCCAATGAATCTACTATTGATAAACAATGGGAAACTAGATATGATGCGTAACACAATGCCAAATTAACTTTTGTTAATAAAGGCCATAACTTGTTTCAGCTAAAACATCTTAATATCAGGAATAAAAGCTGATTCACTCACCGTTTTTCCACAACTTCCAATGTCAAATGTAACAACTCTCGTTTTGTCTTTTCTCGTCTCTTAATCATCTCCAAAATAGTTATGGCCCTACTGAATTCTCTTCTTAATTTCAGCATTTTCTCATAAGAAGCTTCATCATTTTTCCGATTCTGTTAGAAACAAATATTAAAGATAATGTCAGACTGAATTAAAAAACCACACTCTTATGTAGACACTAGCCATTAGTATTTTGGAAGTTCAAGCAATTTCCACTTCTACAATGAAATTTCTTAATGTAATCTTGTCTTTAAAAATTCATGTCACAATTCATTAATCTTCAGGAGCAAAAACAAAATATTTTAACACCTTCGTAACTATGGGTTAGATACAAAGTCACCTTCTACTTGCACATACATGTATCTCTTCTATTTCTCTAAAAGTTCCCCATCCAAAAATGTAGGGCATTGCAGCAAGAGGAGGAACCACCCAAAATCAAGAGGCACCAACTTCAGCTCATTGAGACATGGCCGATAGCATTTCAAGAGGGTCTGAGTACAGCATCTTGGGTAGGGCCGTGCGCAGGAAGCCATGGGAGAAAAAACTAGAACGACTGGCTGTACCAAGTGGCAATAAATTATGAAATGCATTGTTTTTGCTCTGGCATATTTATAGCACACATTTATTCACAAAGGGTACACTAAAATAATTTATAAACACAACTAAAAACTTCATCAGTGTCAGAATTAAAAGGAGCAAAACTACAAGAGACAGAAATAAGTCAGTGCCATACAATGAAATCGACTCAAATGCCCAAGAGCAATTTTCAACTGACAACCGAAACTTTAAATTATGGGTGTTGTATCGATTAGTTTGAAAAATTATTACATAAGACGGCTGCATCACAGATAAGACCCTTGTCCTCAGTTGTGACCCACCTCACATGCAAAGATGGGAGTTATACGGAGAAACGAAGCAGACACTGAACTCAATTCTCACATCCATCCATCCATCCATCCATCCATCCATCCATCTATCTATCTATCTATCTAAATGTTCTGATAGTTTTCCCCTTAACTTAAACAACAAAACTACACAACCGAAACACACAAAATTTGGCAACAAAAGATATAATCACCCGATCTGTGTTTTTACATCAAAAAAACACAAGAGAAATAAAGTCCTAATTAGAGGGAGAGGAATAACTGTTTTTTTCCCCATTGCAGCCAGTCAGAAGGCTAAGCTCCGCCCACTTTGTCTCCTAGCAACCCACTCAGCCATTTAATGGCGCCCAGGGCCTCTTCAATCAGGCCTCTTCCACACTGCCTATAAAATACAGATTATTTGATTTGAACTGGATTATATGGCAGTGTAGACTCAAGGACCTTCCACACAGCTATATTACCCATTTATAATCTTATATTATCTGCTTTGAACTGGATTATCTTGAGTCCACACTGCCATATAATCCACTTCAGTGTGCATTTTATACAGCTGTATAGAAGGGGCCTCATATAATCCAGTTCTAAGCAGATAATATAAGATTATAAATATACAGTAGAGTCTCACTTATCCAACATAAACACCCTGGCAGAACGTTGGATAAGCGAATATGTTGGATAATAAGGAGGGATTCAGGAAAAACCGATTAAACATCAAATTAGGTAATCATTATACAAATTAAGCACCAAAACATCATGTTATACAACAAATTTGACAGAAAAAGTAGTTCAATGCGCAGTAATGCTATGTAGTAAATACTGTATTTATGAATTTAGCACCAAAACATCACAATGTATTGAAAACATTGACTACAAAAACATTAACTACTAAAAGCTTGACTGCATTGGATAATCCAGAACACTGGATAAGAGAATGTTGGATAAGTGAGACTGTACTGTAATATGAAATAATTACTGTGGTATAATAATACAGAACAATATAATCTCTAAAACCAGGACAGTAAATAAAGAGCAACACTCTGAAAGCAGGGAAATTGGGAATTCCAGAAAGGAAACAATCAGAACCAGCTAACACTTCCCAACAAAGGATTCTCTCAGGCAGGAAGCAAACAGGCTTTGAAGCTGCAAGGTCATTAAATGCTAATCAAGGTGGCTAATTGCAGCATTCATACCTGCCACACTGAGACTATTAATTGCTATTCAACCTGGCCAACCAAGATTTCCCCTAGATAGAAAACCCCCAAGCTCTGAAGCCACGAGGCTACTCCATCCCATACAACCAGGCCTAGAAAGGATGCCCTATGTAGAAACCAGCCAGGTTTTTAAGCTGCAAGACTATTCAGTGCAATTCAAGCTGGCCAAACAAGGATTCCCCTACTAAGGAAGTAGCCAGGCTCTTTGATTGAGGGTGCTACTGCAGCTACTCCAGAAAACGGCCAGGCTTTGAGGCTGCAAGGCTATTCACTGCTATTCCACCTGGCCAACAAATGATTCCCATAAGCTACAGCAACGCGTGGCCAGGCAAAGCTAGTAGGTTTATAATAGGGAAGAGTTTCCTTGAGGCATCCCAGTATTATTCCAGATTGGGTTTTTGTGCTAATATCAGCACCATGAATTACAACAGAAACAAATCAACAGCTGGTAAGAAGGTTTCTACATCACTGGCTAATTCCAATCAATCATTAATGAGTCTCTGAAGGCATGCAAATAATAAATTACAGCAATCTAGTCTGAATGTTATTAGAGTGATAGTCACCATTGAAGGTGAAGCACTATCTCAGCAGGTTCAACATGCTATGTGATACAGATGTTACCTGCATAACCGATTATAAAGATTTATATAATATGGCTGCACTTAATGACTGAGAAGATTATCCTTAAGAATCTGGACCATCTAGAATAGGTTGAATATCGTGTTCAACATAAGAAAAAGTTAAATTAGCTACAAAGTCTTTATTTGTTTTGTCTGATCTTACATGTGTTATAGAGTTCACCCATTCCCTTTTGGACTTCTAGCATCTCTTCAATACCTATTCCCTCATGGATTCAGAAGGATATCACAACTGATGATACTGAAAGTCACTTAGAGTTCCAAGAAAAACTGCATAGCTGTATTTCCCCACCTTTCCTGGGCATAGGTCATCCCAGCCCTGAAGCCAGAAAGAAAATGATCACAGGGTATCCAGCATCACGTAGGAGTGCTTAAAGCTGAATATGCATGTTCTAGTTAAACCATTTGTTCATTAAGTTTTAGTTACCATAATCATTAGGGTCTAAGTCAATGATGGGCAACCTTTTACTCTTGGTGTGTCAAAATTCACCAAAAAACCTAGCATGACTTGGGTGGTGTTACTTCGAAAGTAACCCATAATTTTGCAATATGTATAGTTTAAGTAACAAAAATATATAATTGTAATATATAACTGTATTTAATAAATCAAAAACTTCTAGTTTCAATGTAGTAATGAATAATGAATAATATAATAATAATAATATAATAGTAATAATATGATAATATACTACAATAATATTAGAATGATAATGTAATGTGCATAATTCCCATGGAGTAAACAACAAAACCACTGGACCAAATCACACCAAATTTGGCCACAAAAGATATACTCATCCAATCAATCTGCATGCGGCAGTGTGTCAGCAAAAATGGCTAGGTGTGTCAGTACTGACACACGTGTCATAGGCTGGCCATCACTGGTCTAAGTAGTGGCATATAACTGTTATTCAAAATTAGCAACTATCAAAGAGTTGCAGAATACCATGGACAAACACCTAAGATTTTAAAGGGTAAAACAGGGTAAAGACTAAATCCCAATTTGGACACATGCTGCCATTTTTGAGATCTGTAGTGTTCTGGAAAATAAAATATGCAATTATTCTCTGATAATCTTTTCTAGTTACTTTACCTTTTATGTCATTCTTATAGATGGTTTTATTGTTACATGTGTTTGTTGTTAATACTGTTTTTAAAATGTTGTGAGCTGCTTTGGATCCCATTCAGGGATAAAAGCAGGATGTAAATAAATACATTGTTGTTGTTGTTGTTGTTGTTGTTGTATTACCTTCCCTGAAAATTTCACTGTTCTAAACTTGCTAAAATTATGGAGTTGGGGAAACAACTGTACTAAAAGAAGGTGGGTATAAATAAACTACTACTCTAACATTTCTTTCACCCAACCTATTCAACTTGTACGCAGAACACATCATGCGATGTGCGGGGCTTGACGATTCCAAGGGCGGAGTTAACATTGCTAGAAGAAACATTAACAACCTTAGGTGCGCAGATGATACCACTCTGATGGCCGACAGTGAAGAAGAACTGAGGAGCCTTATAACCATGGTGAAAGAAGAAAGCGCAAAAGCTGGGTTGCAATTAAAAATCAAGAAAACCAAGATCATGGCAACCACACCTATTGATAACTGGCAAATAGAAGGAGAAAACGTGGAGGCAGTGACAGATTTTATATTTCTAGGCGTGAAGATCACTGCAGATGCAGACTGCAGCCAGGAAATCAGAAGACATTTACTTCTTGGGAGGAGAGCAATGGTCAACCTTGATAAAATAGTGAAGAGCAGAGATATCACACTGGCAACGAAGGTCCGCATAGTCAAAGCAATGGTATTCTCCGTAGTGACTTATGGTTATGACAGCTGGACCATAAGGAAGGCTGAGCGAAGGAAGACAGACGCTTTTGAACTTTGGTGTTGGAGGAAAATCCTGAGAGTGCCTTGGACCACAAGAAGATCCAACCACTCCATCCTCCAGGAAATAATGCCCGGCTGCTCACTGGAGGGAAGGATATTAAAGGCAAAGTTGAAGTATTTTGGCCACATCATGAGGAGACAAGAAAGCTTGGAAAAGATCACGATGCTGGGAAAAATGGAAGGAAAAAGGAAGAGAGGCTGACCAAGGGCAAGATGGATGGACGGTATCCTTGAAGTGACTGGTTTGACCTTGAAGGAACTGGGGGCGGTGACAGTCAACAGGGAGCTCTGGCGTGGACTGGTCCATGAGGTCACGAAGAGTCTGAAGCGACTATGCGACTAAGCAGCAGCTAACATTTCAGTTCAACTTAAGAATCAGTTTCATTCAATTGACATTTGGAAAATTACAGATTGTAAAACTATAGAATTGAGATGCTTACCTTTCTTGTCTGCATTTTCTCTGTTCGCCTCCGAAAAGCCACATATGGATCATTGTTGGTGGAGCCATCTCTTTTTTCCTGTTTGATTTGGGGAATGAGAGAAGGTCCTCTGCAGTTCTTCCGTTTTCTTACCCAGTAGTCATAGACCGCCTTAATAAGATAATCATCCTCATTGAGCAGCAACTTAGCTTCCTGAAGTGTTACCAGCTGGGGGAAAAATAACAATGGAATTCTGTAGAAGTAATCAGGTAGACAGACTGACTTTCACCATAACTCAAAATGACAATTTTGCAGGAAAAGTATAAATATGCACCTTTTGGTGCACAGTGTGTTAAACCTTTTTTCTGACATAATTAAAACTGTAAATTGTGAAGAAAGAATATGGGCTATACTACACAAAGTGAAAGACTGCAGATAACTTCTTAAACAATGGTAGAGATGTGAATTTTATGATATAAAATAATATGATTGGGGTAGGGTTGAGACTCACCATGTAATTTTATACTGCATTTTTGCTTTCTCTGTAGTGATGAATTTTAGCACTAAACACAGTATTTTGCACAAGGGTTTCAAAAGTGGAAAGTGGGAAGGTTTTTTCTGGTATCTAAGATAAAGGCAGTGGCAACAGTGAAAACAAAAGCAAAGATGGCTAAGTGTGGATTAAAAAAGGACCACTGGCACAAAGCCATGTACAGTAGTTCTGATGCCTGACACCTGGAAATGCCTCAGAGGAAGCAGCCCTTTCTCGCTATTGCCACTGCCACTTTGCAGAAATGAAAGAGACAAAGTAGTATACTAGGTCATACTGAGAGCTACATGCTGTATGAGATTCTGGCCCATGTAAATTTTCAGTCCCAAAGTTTTTTCTATTTTAACAAAACTATATATTTTGTTAAAAAACAAAAAGACAGCCTGTGTCTATTAACAAAACCTTTGAAGAACAATGTGGCTCTGCAGACTATAGAACCTGGTTCCTACTAATGTTTGTAAGAAATATTTGTTGCTTTCTTCTCTCTAACATATGTGTTTATTGTATGCATAAATACAATTATCCTTCTTCTATTAATATTCTCTCCCTTCCCAGTACTGTAAAAAAGAGCTAGGTACTTTTTGAATATTTTGGTTAAAAGGACCTGACATTTCTATCAATTTAGAGACACAAAAGTAAATCAATTTGTTTTTTCAACCAAAGTGGAAAACAAACTGGAAAATGTCAATACATCTTTATACAGCTGCATTATTGCACTTAGCACTGCAGTACTTAAGCAAATGAGCTTCTTTCCTTGCTATACAGTAGCTATGATTGTAATGGTTGGACTTTGGAGTGTTTGAACCATACAACCAAGGTTCTGCAAATAAGTGACATTTAATTAACATGGCCAACCAGAAAAGCTAGAGTATAAAGATGTAGGAAGTCATAATTTACATAAAATTTTATTCTCATTCCCAAAATGAAGATAGATCTTCCCATTAGCTTGAGCTTACTAAAATTAATCATTCTTCACTTCAAATTTATGGAATGGAATTATGAAATTAAAATTTATGGAATTACTTCATTATATTCAATTTGCCTCACTGTTAGTGTCATGATCCCCATCTCATGACATCTCCAGACACAGAGCGCTGACACAGAGCACATGGCCATAGGCCAAAAGGGAGGACAGGACATACGAACCAGCCATAAAACTCAATTGCCCTGAGGTGGTGGAAAAGGAACTCTGGAATGTGGGAATGGGCAACCTCCAGGCGCCAGGACTCTAAGAGTGATTTTAAACACTGCAGCCAGGCCTATATACATGGGCAGTAGAGCAGACTCTTGTATTCCGAACAATAAAGCCGTATGGTATCTTCAGCCCTTGTGTGTCTTGGCGTATTCTTCCAAAGAAGACTAACCCACAGCAACACAGTTGGAGCTGACAAGCCTTACAATTTGTTCAGAATCCCTTTAATCTCTCTAGCTTCTGCCTACACCAACATGGAGGGAGGAGAGAGAACCAACTCACAGATATTTCAGGGGAAGAAGCAAGCTCTGAAGGAGGAGAGATGGCAGAATCTCACTCCTTACAGCTAGGTAGCTTTAGTTTAGCTTCTATGACCAGCTAATAAAAACCACCATGCTTCAAATCACATTTAAATATTTATAAAAGTTAATTTATATAGTCTAGCATTCAGGCTTCTGAAGTTGTCTACACTGATGCCTGGCAAGTAAAATTTCACTTTGGATTTGGCCTAAAGTGTTTGTAATGCAACTACTAGGTAAACTAAAAGATTTCAGTCTATTCTGCCTACTTTTACTATCACTGTCCTCTTACCAGAGCATCATGAAACAAAAGAACGTGCATTCTAGAAGGTTTTGCTTACAAATGATTTAAAAAAAAAACCTAGGTGGCATGATGAACTGATTTTTAAATTCTGGCCATTACGTTAATTAGTTTCAGATATATTTAACCTTTAGCCCACACCAAGCATCCTTAATTTTGTATTACTGTTTTCAGAATCTCAAAAAATAAAACAGGATATCCAATAGGTAAATCTGTGTTTCTTAAGCTGTCTGATATAAGGGTGCCATATTTCTGCCCATTGTCTACAACTGTTTCTTTCTTTCCCAGAAACATGTTGCAATCCAGCAATCGACAGCTCACGGAGAAGCACTGGTCCACAGACCATACTTTTAAATAGTAATGAGCTATACAACATCTAAATGATCAGTTTTCTAATAGTTCATTTTGTATGCCCATAAATGTACATTTTTGAAGTTTTGTACACTTAGACAATTGTTTTAAGTAACTCATTTGAAATCTTTGTAACAAATACCTTTCCAATGAAAATTTAAATCTGGTTAATTACTTAGAAGAACTTGCTTTTGAGTCCGTAATCATACATCATTTATTGGCACCTACAAAAAGCTTATACTACTATTGAGTATTTTCTGCATCTGAATTCGAGTTTGTGTGAAACATTCCAAGGTTTTTAAATGCTTATTCTGACTTACATTCTAACAGATGCCTTCTCATGCTCTGCTAGATAAGGGTAAATGGCCTCCCATGCCATAACACCATAAGACTGTATCTGTCATCTTAAATCTTACTTTCTTCAGAAATTACAATTTGTTGATTATCTAAAACTGCTGTCTTATGATGAAAGGTTGTTGGTAAGAGATGTCATGTGGTTTCTATGGCCCAGTTTTCATCTTTCAGAAGAAAAGGGGATCCCAGAAACTTGTAATTAATTAACATAATTAAGATCACTGGAATACTAAAAAAAACACACCCTCTTTATTAAGCATGTTTATTATCTATTTTCTTAGTGTTGTTCCTTCAAGTCAGTTATGAGTTATGGTGACCCTATCAGGATTTTGTTGGCAAAAGGAGTTTTGCCTTTGCCTTCCTCTGAGGCTGAAAGTGTTTCAGTCTGCTTCTGAGGCTTGCTTAAGGTCACCCAATCGTTTCCATGCCTGACCAAGGATTCTCCAAAGACACTCTCAAACATGAAACTTGAAATGCCCCACATTTTTGCCAGTATTTCTGCACAAGTGAAAACCCCCAAAAATGAGGTGAATCAATAATTACTTAAAACTATCTTAATACATTAATGAATAATGAGATGTAAATAAAGACATTCACATTGAGAGCATATTATCAATATTCAATTTTATTAGCAAAATATAAGATATGGGTTTTTTGAGAGCATAATACCTGATTAGAACTAGCTTTCTCAAGCCTGTCTATCATAATTTCAAACTGCAGTGGTTTGATTTCCATCTTTCGATTTAGTCTATTTAATAATGTCTCATCTTCTGAGTCCATATCATAATCAGGTTGTTCATTGTCCAGGTTGAAGGCTGAAATGCAAAGAAAACATAATATAAATGCAATCTTGAAATGGATAATCCATTTATGAAAGCAATTATAGAAAAAGGAGATTAGTCAAGTACATTATTCACTCTATACACTGCACAGGAAAGCAAAACAGTAAACCTAGAAGGACTGAGAGCCGAACTTGAAAAAGTTTAATGGCTTTGAAGACGAACAAATAATGAAAGAAGCATTTGTGGACACAATTCACTTCATCAAATGTACCAAGGAGGATTACAAACAGTGAGGCCAGAGAAAAGTGAAATATATTTAAATTATTTCTTGGTCTTACTTACTCAATGTCTAATTTGAACAATCCTATTTTACAAAGGACAATTCAGTAGCAAAATAAGTATGTTTAGAAAGTTGTCCTAAAGTACAATTAAATAATGGATACATAAAAAATAGACATTCTTTCTATAAATATTCTCCAGACATCCCCTTTAAAGGCTGGATTAGAACCTAGATTAGTAATTAGGAAATAAAAGATTAAGAGAGAAGATTCATAAATAAAAGACGAAGTTGTATTCTTTTGAAGACGGTTCAAATGCATTTTTCTTACAACAGTAATGGATGAGTTATCAGAAATTATATTACACTAGCTCTTCGCAACCAGCATAAACCAGGTACTAGCCCATAACCATTTGGTATCTGAGAACAAAGTAATAGTTCAACCACAATCTTAAAATTAAAAACAATTGGAGGGGGGGGGAGAGAGAGCAGAAAACATGATAGCTGAGAAAAAACAACCCAGGAGGGGACAAAGCAATAGTTCTTGTTATGAAAGGACAACAAAACATCTCGAGCACCTCTTCCTGTAGACTATCTTTGTATATAAAGATAGGCCTTGTGTTTGGGCATATAAACCCTACAAAACAATTTGTTAAAAAAGTTTCCTGAGGAAATTCTCAGAGGAAAACATGGCATCAAACAGGAATCCTTTCACAAGGATTGCTTTGCAGCATTCTGTATTTTTATCATTTGCTACTGTGTCATCCTCTGTCTTTAGATATTGTTCCAATGACAGCATTAGTATTCCAAATTGTATCCCCATTAGCAGACCAGTTCTATTTCTCTGTCTGGCTTAAAAACTTATCTGGAACAGGAAACCTAACATGAAACATGAAGCAAGATTACCTAAAAGCAATGTACCGGTATGAGGTAGGAGTAAAGACACAGCAAAAAGGATAAGATTATTTAACTGAGCGCACACTAGCCACTTGGGATTTTCTGCAGAAAAGATTCATACGAATAAACAATACTACGGAAACAAGATTTACTTTTCAGTCAGCAAAAAGTTCTAGGTTAGTCTACCACACAACGATAGAAAATCAGTCTTTTGGGAAGCTTGCACAAAGAGCATATTGGAAACTGTCCTTTTCTTTGCCATTGCAATGAAAAATACACTGAATCAGAATAAAGAGGCTTTTAAAACACCATACTTATTTAATAGTGCAATAAAACTCATTCCCAACATTTACATAGAAGAACGCAGATCTTCTGGAAACAGGTGGGGAAAGCTCTTAATCCACTACTCCCTTTCTACCATTAGGAATACAAACTCTGATTTACTTTTACCAACTTTCCAAGAACTGCTGTTGAGTTCAAAACTTCTAGAGATTTTACAACACACATATGCCCCCCCCCCCCAAAAAAAATACAATCAAAGCAATAGAAACAGAGTTTGGAAAAAATCCAAAATACACTAACAAAAATAGGAACAGCTAATTGTTCTGTCTGTCCACAAACACCCTTGCTATCACCTCTGATGTAATGAGTGAGGAGCTCATTGGCTGCTATGTAATAAGAATCTCAAAACCTTTGTGTTCACTATGCTACTGTTGAGCAAATATAGGGCCCACTATGAATAGGTTAGTGTCTGTTTATGCTACATTAAAATTGTTCAAGTTCTTTAAAAGTCTCAAGGCTGAGCAAATACAATAGTTCTTACATAGTGATGAACGAAGATCAAACTTGTTGTGAGAGTTAGGCTCACTCAAGAGTCTCATTGCAGCCACAAATGAAGAGACCATACTGTTACTGTCTACCTGCTATTTTGCTGAACAGAGGAGAGCTAAAGACCTCTAAGAATGATTCTGGTTGGTCATCTAACACTTCTTTTTGGGCCAGGTTACTATCAAATTAATACAGTAAAGTTCTAAATAGCAGAAAACATTTCTGCATCTTTCTGTGTATTATGGCTTTTTGGTTCTTAGTACTAAGGAACTGAAAAGGTTCTATTGTTAATGTGAATTATAGGGCAGACTACAGCCTTTTCTTCAAAATCAGTATAGGAAACAGCACCTCTCAAAATACCTTTTTAGTTTTTTGGGGGGAAAAACAGAGAGAAAAAGGTCATTACTCCCCTTTCCCACCCAAAGTACTATGGTGGTAACTCAGTGGGTTTGACAGTTAATGCAAAATATAAAATAGCAATACTGAACTTACGTTGAATATGAATGAACTGTTTTGGCTGTTTAAACTCTCCTTTGTATAAACGACTGTAATAGTTGACATTGCTTTCTGCTTCAGGAACTGGAATAACCATGTTCTCTTTCTTTTCTCTGAAAACTTGCTGTGCTGAGATAGCTCGTTGCAAATGGTGTTCCTAAAAAGAATTAAAGTTATATGTTACTTTTTTAATACAACAAAGTGCACAAATTGTTCCTGTCACCTCATTTCATCCCTAAAATCATGAAATTAGGGGAATGCAAGTTATTGCAATAGTCAAAAGCGAAAAAAAATGGCTTTAAAACAATTAAACTAGTTTTCATTCATCTGTAGTATACTTCAAAGTAAGTTTTACTTGGCTGTCTTCATTGAACCTACAGATTATATAGAACAGTGGTTCTCAACCTGCGGGTCCCTAGGTGTTATAGAACATCAACAATATATTTTCACAGACAGCAACTTCCAATCTCCGGTTACCTTGCCAAGTAAGAATATCCTTCAGGCAATCTGCTGAACCTTTACAAAAGTTATTTTCCTTTTTAAAAATCATAAATGAAGAATATAAATATATGTGGGCTGGCAGACTAGGAAACCTGTTTGTGGGCTGCACACTTGTATAGATTTTTTTTTAAAGGCAGCTGCAAAAGGAAGATATCTGGCAAATCAGAAGAAAATATTAAGTACAACTATAAAGCTGTAGAGGGCAGATGAGTGATTTCTTTTCACTCTTCAAACCACAAGAAAAATTGACCAAAGAACCCTTTTACTCCACAACAAATCCTGAAAATCAACAATGAAGATCACATCTTCACAAACCTGTTATCACACATGAACATGTGTCCCATTTGAACAGCTGTGTATGATTTTTAGTAATTTGGGGTGTAGCACCTGTCAACATATGAAGCTATACCCTGATAAAAGAGATATACTGTAGTCTGAAAGTCCGTGGCCCAACAGGCATGATAAGGCCTTAAATCAGTGGTTCTCAACCTGGGGTCCCCAGATGTTTTTGACCTTCAACTCCCAGAAATCCTAACAGCTGGTAAACTGGCTGAGATTTCTGGGAATTGTAGGCCAAAAAAATCTGGGGACCCCAGGTTGAGAATCACTGCCTTAAATCAACAGTTTAAGGACATCATCACACTAGAGCACAGATCCACTTTAAATCCTGTTTCTGCCTCCTGCAGAATTATGGGGCTTGTAGTTTAGGGAGGGGCCTTTAAACTGCTCAGCCTGTCAGGTCCTGGGCTTCACTAAAGCACAAACCCAGAATTCTTCAGAAGGCAGAAATCCGATTTAAAGTGGATCCATGCTCTGGTATGATGAGGCTGTAAGAGGACATTTGACTCCCAACGTCCCTGCTAGCAAAAATGGCCCAACAGGAGCCATTTTGGTCCTCCAATAGAATGGATCAATTGGACTGAAGCAAACTATAGTAATGTCCCCGCTCATCTGCACACAAAGAAGCCTTAGAAATTTGGGTTCACGTGCATGGAACAGTATACACCATTTCCAGCTGCTTGGATACCACAGCCTACCAATTCTGTTGCCATGAGGCTTGCTACTCAATCCTCCTACTGTTGGTCCACTTACCTAGGTCACGAACTAAGAAGGATCTATCACTTCCCCTCATTGACCCAGAAGATAATATAACACTGTCCAACTGGCCCTGCAGCTATATTTAACCAGTCTATAAATTTGCTTATTATGAATAAACAGCAAGAGATTTTGAGATCACAAGATTTCCTTAACAAACCAATTGAATATCTTTGAGATAGGTTGTTATTTTACTCACACAAACCTATTCTAAAGAACAAATGTGAAGGTGACAATCACCATTGCCGAGACTCATATTTTTCATCCCCTCCTTGTAAATATTTAAGAAGGCTAGATATATCTATAAATAAACTCACATTCAGTAACATCTAAAAAGTGATCATTTAACTAAAGTGGAATGAGAAGAAGCCCCTCAAAGTGATTGTTTCTCAGAAATATAGGTGAAATATAGATATAATGTGATCCGCCCTGAGTCCCCTTCAGGGTCAGAAGGGCGGAATATAAATGCTATAAATAAATAAATAAATAAATAAATAAATAAATAAATAAATAAATATTGTGCAAGGATGTTGCTTGCTTGGTACAATATAATTGTAGTGAAAAAAATGTCCATCATTGTGACAGAATATTTAGATGTGACTAGTCGAGGCAAAATACTAACACATAAATGTATAGTATGTTTGTAAAAATGGGATGAACTGCTCTGAAACCAAGTAGTGCTTTGAAATGTAACGTGTGTCCTCTGATATCTTCGTAAACACGAACATTCACGACTCTAAAGTATTTGGTTGGCCTGTTTTGCTATGGTACAATCAGAAAGAAATCTTACAAGAGGTCTTGTTAGTGCATGACTAATAGGAGCTTCAGTTCAGTGGCAATACCACTTATTCATAGAGCCACAAGGCATACCTAGCGGAATATTCAAAGAGGTGGAAATCTGGGCATAAATTATGCAATGGGCATGGGTGAACATCCTGACAGCTACTGCACCCCCAATACTACATTTCAAGACACTGGATAACTTTGAACTTACTGCACTTTCTCATTTTATTTATTTATTTATTTACAGCATTTATATTCAGCCCTTCTCACCCCAAAGGGGACTCAGGGCGGATCATATTACACATATAGGCAAACATTCAATGCCTTTTAACAAAAAACAAAGACAAGACAAACATAGGCTCCGTGCAGGCCTCGAACTCATGACCTCCTGGTCAGAGTGATTCATTGCAGCTGGTTACAGCTGGCTTGCTCTCCAGCCTGCGCCAGAACACACATTTAAAATTTCACAAAATATATAGACATAATCATCGCACTGGAATGGTTACATGCACACTCTCTGTGTAGTATATCATATATGACCATTATGTATTGATGCACACACAACAGAGATTTCCCATACGGTGTTGTTGTATGTCTTTCGGGCTGTGTGGCCATGTTCCAGAAGTATTCTGTCCACATCTATGGCAGGCATCCTCAGAGGCTATGAGGCATGGATAAACTAGGCAAGGCAAGGAAAAATATATATCTGAGGAGAGTCCAGGGTGTGGCAAGAGTCCTTTATCACTGGGAAAATGAACAAAATCTGGCTACCAGTATTAAAAAACTCTAGAATCAAAACAGTAGATGGGAACCCACACTCTGAGGACAGAGGAGCCCCAGGGACAGCTAATAACTGAACAAAGGATGCCCCCCAGGCAAGAGACAAAACCTTTCCAATGCTAATTAGGGTGATTAACTGAAACATTAATGCTGGCTTCCCAGTGACAAAGGACTCTTGCCACACCCTGGACTCTCCACAGATATATATTTTTTTCCTTTCCTTGCCTCACAGCCTCTGAGGATGCCTGCCATAGATGTGGGCGAAACGTCAGGAGAGAATACTTCTGGAACATGGCCACACAGCCCAAAAGAAACAAAACAACCCTGTGATTCCGGCCATGAAAGCCTTCGACAACACATTTCCCATACATATAGTCACAGAAATAGATGTGGGTCTTGGCCATGTACTGTAGAATATGTACATTTACTTACATTTAAACAAAAGTTTGATAGTACATTTGTATTAATGCATCAGTGCTTAAAAGCAAGATGGGACCTAACACTTAAAATTCTCACACTGAAATTTTGGGCACTACATCTCCATCAAGTTCTTAATTCTTTTTTCTATTTTTTAAACAGCTACCCATACCTTTAAGATGCTTCATTGTGTCAATTTTTCCAAGCTTTATTCCCAGCACGTTTTAGGCCCAGGACAAGATATTTGTCTAATCAATCAAAGAAACTACAGTAGAGTCTCACTAATCCAAGCCTCGCTTATCCAAGCCTCTGGATAATCCAAGCCATTTTTGTAGTCAATGTTTCAATATATCGTGATATTTTGGTGCTAAATTCGTAAATACAGTAATTACAACATAACATTACTGCGTATTGAACTACTTTTTCTGTCAAATTTGTTGTATAACATGAAGTTTTGGTGCTTAATTTGTAAAATCATAACCTAATTTGATGTTTAATAGACTTTCCCTTAATCCCTCCTTATCATCCAAGTTATTCGCTTATCCAAGCTTCTGCCGGCCCATTTAGCTTGGGTAAGTGAGACTCTACTGTACTTGTAGTTTAAAAAAAAATCCCAGGGCCTAAAACAATCTTGAGGAAAGTCGCAAAATTGTTCTATGTCCTTCAAGTAAGTAAATCAATTGAGATGGTACACAAGAGTCTACACTAGGACCCAAGGGGATCCTCATGGCCCATGGTCTGCAATCTAGAGCTCTTCCACACAGGCCCAAAACCCGTGATGGGCTTCAGATTAACCTGAGGTGTCCAAACAATGCCTCAGATTACTTTGGATTAAACCAGAGTTAACTCGTTCCTTGAGAAGCCAGATCTGGCCACGGTGGTACATGCCTTAGTTACATCCCATCTGGATTACTGTAACGCGCTCTATGTGGGGCTGCCTCTCAAGATTGCTCAGAAACTGGTCCAAAGAGCTACAGTCAGGTTGCTCACTGAGGCTGGCTACACGGAGTGGACAACTCCCTGTTGCAGCAGATCCACTGGCTGCCAGTCTGTTACCAGGCACAATTCAAAGTGCTGGTTATAACCTTTAAAGCCCTAGACAGTTCAGGTCTAGGCTATTTGGCTGACTGCATCCCCTTGTACAAACCTGCCTGGGCCCTGAGATCTTCAGGAAAGACACCTGTTGGTTTATGGCCACCCTATGCATTTCTCACCAACGCATAAAAACTTACCATATGAGAATCATGCTATTTCTGATTTACTGATCACAAAAGAGATATAAGTAAACTTTTTTCAGACTATGAGGACAAGCAGAATCAGTTTTACAGAAGAATAAAAAGGCAATTCAGACATCTATCAATGACAGGACAAGTTGGTGAACAGACCCTCCACAATTATTTATTTATTTATTTATTTACAGTATTTATATTCCGCCCTTCTCACCCCGAAGGGGACTCAGGGCGGATCACATTATAACACACATAGGGCAAACATTCAATGCCCATAAACACATCAAACAGAGACTGAGAGACACACGCAGAGGCAAGTTAACCTTCTTCTGAGGGGATGTTCGATTCTGGCCACAGCGGGGAGCAGCTGCTTCATCATCCACACTGACGGCACTTCCTCACTTCCTCATTCCAGGTCATAAATTAGTTAATCTTGCCTCCCCACTTTAGTGGTACCTTATCTCCTACTTGATAGATGCAACTATCTTTCGGGTTGCTAGGTCAGCAACGAGCAGGGGCTATTTTTTATATTTTTTTTTAATTGACGGGTGCTCACCCCGCCACGGGCTGGCCTCGAACTCATGACCTCATGGTCAGAGTGATTTAAGGCAGCTGCTCAACAGCTGCGCCACAGCCCGGAGAAAGAAACTCCATTAACAAGAGAGGAAGAGCACCTCATTCCTAAAACTACTATAATTACAATACTAGCTGTGCCCGGCCACACGTTGCTGTGGCTAGGACTTAATTTTCCTTTCCTTTTGTTGTATGAACGTAGAGGCGTGGATGAGAGGTTGTGCTGTCAATTTTTGAGGTTGTGGGGCATTTAGTTTAGTTGTTTTGTCCGGTGCCGTGATTCCATTACCCTTTAATATATATATATAGAAGATTTGCAGAACGTGCTACAGGCAAAGCTTATCATTTGCATTATTTGAGTAAGCCCCGAACGTTCACATTATAGACTAGTTTTAGATGTGCTGGATCCCTCAACTCCTCCTAGATGCCCAGGCTGTAGAGATCCATTTTTAATTCAGTTTGGGGGGGGGGGATACTCACAAGAGAAGAAAAAAGAACCTCCTCTCCCATCTGCCTTGATACAAACCAACAGACAGAAGCAGCCCACAATCTACCACTACACAAATCACTAAGCTCACTCAAGAGTCCTCTTGTACTGAGCTATCTAAACTTCAAAGATTCCCTCACTTGCTGACAGGCACCAGATATTCCAATAGTCAACTGCACACACACACACACACACACACACACACACACACACACACACACACACACACAAAGTGTGGATCTTCACATTCATATATTTCTGAAGCCGGGAAATAGTGCTTTCAAATAGAATCTCTTTCCCTTACCAATAAGTCCTGCAACACAGTACTTTCTAAAATGTGTGTCATGACATGTTAATGTGTCATTTAGTTTGTATGTGTGTTGTGTGAACATAATGAGAAATGACAAAAATCTTGGAAATGTGTTATTTTACAAATCATATATTTTAAAAACTGCAACCGAAAGGCTTTCATGAGATATGTTGTAACACCATACATTTCATTACAGTCAGCCCCCAAGTTATGTATAAGATTCTGTCTGTTCTTAAGTTGTATTTTTTTTTGTAACTTGGAACAGGTACATTTTTAAGTTTCATTCCGGGGGGAGGGGGGGGGTTGGATGGCATAGGAAAGGGTTAGCACTCCTGGGGTGTTTGTTTTGCTGTCTATGCCCCTGTTCAGAAGATTTCACCTCACTTTCTGTCCCTGTGATAACTGGATTTTGGAAAAAAAATAGCTTGTGTGAAAACATGGATTGGTGAGAAAGCTTCAGTGGAGACACCTTTTTCCCATGATAAGTCTTCCAGGAAGGAATTTCCCTTTTGAGGGGTATATATATATCTCACTTCCTGTTGTCTTATTATACCCATTCCTAACTAAGAGTCATTTGTAAGTCAGATGTTTGTAACTAGGGGACTGCCTGAATAAGAGAATGGTGGGGCCTACAACAAAGCACTGGAGTGTGAAAGCAGTGCTCTTCTCAAAGTCAATCAGCAGCCCACACTCTCTCTGGAGACATGTCAATTCCTCTCTCTTCTTCTTCTTCTACAGTCAGCAAGCATTCAGTGTTTGCTCCACACAATCAGTCACAATTCTGTTTGCATTTTTCACCAATGTAATGATCTATTATACCAGAACAGTTCACTTTTACAGAGATGTGCAGCAGCTCTGACAGAGAAATCTGTCACTGTTGGGAGAGACTGTTGGGACATGTAAAAACTGATGCTTACAAAGTATTTATAATAGACCCTCTAGAAATGTACATGGTATTTACTACTCCAGTTTCACATAATCAAAATATGTTTAGCAGATTCACAGTGTCACTCCAATGTGATCATGGTGTCTCACCTGTCAGGTAAGTAAATAGTCACTCTAATGTATTCAGTAGGGATCATAACTAGAAAACAATAATTCCTCATCCACCAAATTCTTATATGCCTCACTCATAAATCAATCTCTACCTTTTTCCTTCTACCAATTACAAGCAGTACACCAGTAGAAATACCAATAATTCACGGTCAAAGTGGATTTATTTTGGAAGATTGGAAACAACAAAATCAACATATATCATACTTACTTGGAAGCAGCCATTGTGATTGACAGGGATCTGTTCCCATTTTGCTCAGAAATCAGCTGACTGCCATTTTCACTCCCTCCACTGACTCATCCTTGGCGTAATAGGAAGGAGAAGGACCCCTACCAGAATTCCCTCACATACCAGAGATTGTTTTCTTATGGAAGGTTCATAGAAACAGCAACTAACTACTTCACATGTAACAGGGGAACAGACCTGCATCGATTGCAGCAACTGCTTTCCAATACAAGCAAATTGGGGGACTTTCACAATCCCTATTGTAGCCCTAAACTGGAGGTTATATAATCTTGATGGATTTTTAAATTTGATGAAAACTGTTTTTTGATGTGTATGTTTATATTGTAAGCCGTCCTGAGTCCCCTGATGGGTGAGAAGGGTGGGGTAGAAGTGATGTAATAAAATAAATAAATAAATAAATTATGTAGGGATTGTGAATATGAAGCATAACCCCAGTTTGCACATTTGTAACAGCCTTACATAAAATATTAATTGAAGATGGAATTTGTAGCCTTAGCTATTATAATAGCTATTATTCAATATAAATATATTTACTTAGTCTTCAAATAATCACCATAGCTACAATTTGATGTTAAACTGTGCATATATTTTGAGACACCTTTATTTAACTGTACATACTCAATATTTTAGTTTATTTGTACACTGTAATGATTAATGGCAGAACAACCAGAAATATGTTCATGGCTGTCAAATAATGAGATCAACTATATGAATAATAATAAGAAGAAGAAATCTTATGTTCAATGGAGACCAATTCATCTTGGAGAGGCAAATTTCAGAGGCTGCTTCCTATGGCTCAAATCAGATTGAAGGATTGCATCATCCCATATGAGCCTGCCTGAGTTCTATAAGAACCTTGAAGAGGATTTCTCTTGGTCCCTTCACTACAGGAGCAGAAAGAGAATTCTCAGCAGCTGCTCCTTTTTATATTGGCTTTTGACAATTAACTAGTCATTGTAGAAGAGTATTTAAATGGGGGAGAGGAGTTTGGTACATTGTTACGTTTGTATTATTTTCAAAGTGTTTTAAAAATAGCATACATGTATTTTATGCAACTTTTTAAGTTTATTTAACTTTATCTAACATTTATTACATTTCTTTATTATAATATTTTAAAACTTTACTTGCCACCATGTCCTCATGCTAAGAGGGTGGTGAGATAGAGGAGGGCCAGAGGAAAGAGTCCAAGGGGCCACATCTAGCCTGCGGGCCTGGTTTTGTCCATACCTACTTTAACCTGTGAGTTGCTTGGGTGTCATGTTGGGAAAACACAAACCAATAAACAGCCTCATATCAACTACAGTACAATAAACCAATGTTTCATAGAACTATGACTTATATTTTATGTGCAACATACTGGTGCACATCTAATGACTTATACTAGGCTCCTCCTGCCAAGAAGAACAGCTAAAACCACAGCTCTCCTGTTTACATTATGGTTACTGTGATGTGAAAAAATCAGGGATTCTAGCTTGTCTTTAGTGAAACAAATTAGAGCCATAAGGCAATAACGAAACAACATGCCACACTATCATATTCAAGAAAAAAAGGCCCAAATCTTGATTTTCAAGGCATCATATATCACTACCAGGAAAACTCCAAATTTCACTACAACTGGGCTGAGAGTTGCAGACAGAAACAGCTTGAGGATCAAAGTCTTCCCAACTCCAAAAATAAAGAAACTACAAATGGATTACAGAAGGAGCAAAGCAAACACAATCAGGCAGTATGCAAGAGCACACTGCTCTGGACCTCTGGCTGGTATTTATGTTGCACATTCTTCCATGATTTCCAATCTATAAAACAGAATTAAGGGCAAACACAAGAAAAAGATTATTTGCCTTAAGGAACCTGGAATATATATCAGGAGCAGTATGTGATGCTTGACTTGGGCAAACCCTACAAGTCTGCCGTTATCATTTATCTTTTACAAAAAGTATACAAACTTATCCAGATAGTGACAAACAACAGGCTCTAGTAACTTGTCTTGCTTTCCAGTTTACCACTGAAATGTTATGCCTGTGTTACGTTTAGAGACGTTATACAGACAGAAGAAATGTTTTCATAGCATTGAAGACTCTATATCAAAGGCATTTCAAACTCTAATATCAGTACTTTTCAAAGAATGTCTTTTCCAATATATACCAACCAATTCCTTAACATTAACTGAGACCCTCCTTCAAGTGGCTTCTCCATCTGTAGTACATGGGCTAAATAATTACCTTAGATAGCTATGAAAAGTTATCTAAAGTAATTTTACAATTTTGGGGACCTGAGATGAAGATGCTTTAATCCACATCTGCCTAAAAATCTGAAGGCCTGGAGTGAGGGAACAACTGGCAACTGTGAGAGAAAGGTTCCCTTTTTTTCTTCAAGCTCTTTTGTCCTAGATTTCAAAAGACCTGTTATGAATATTTTCCATTTAGAACAATGAATAAATTATTTCTGATAGAATTACCTATATGTAACATTATTATCCACATCATTATAATACTTAGTTTTAGATTCCTTTTCTTAGTTCTTCATACAAGTGATTCATGACTGCTTGGCCCTATGAAGGACATGAGCAAACTAAATGTTTTTGTTTCATTAGTATTTATTAGCTTTTTTGGTATTATCTGCATACTACCCATAATCAGCCAAAGGCAAAGTAGATTATTTGTGATCAACAAAAAAAATTTCAAGTAAATTCAACATGCGATTTTTTAAATTAAATTAAACCTTTTAAACTTATTTAACATAGGTTTATGCCAAAGTTCTAACATAGTTTATGTTCCTTATGTAATAAAGTTACTTTCAATCAGCAAAATGTCCTAATAATTATATTATTAATTTTGTATGGAAAATTTTTCCCAAGAAAAATCCCAGTCTTTCCACAGCTTCAAATTTCAAAAAACCTTATTTTGCAACCTCTGCCAACTTTTAAAGACAAAATGAATTACACAAAAACACAAATGGAATCTATAACAGTTAAATGGTGTTAAATATAAAAATACTAGAATACTAGCATGCTAGAATGCTAGCATTTTATACTTAACCCTATGTATTTGTTGTATAGTATGACCCATATGCACATGAGAGAGGTACTCCTGGTTTCACCTACTACCATCTGATAAAATACTTCGCTAGAAATTTCTAGGTCTTGCAGGCAATTCTATGGTATGCTTCCACCAGAAGTTTCCAGACTTGTCCTGGAGGACCTAGCAAAATCCTAGAGAGCATACCTCTGAGCTCTACAGGATAATTCTATGGTCATTTCCAGCAGAAATCATTCATTTCAATTATTAATTAATTATATATTATATTTTACATGTAATATTACTAATAATATTACAATATATTGATACAGTACAATATAGTAATTCATTACCAGTATTGTACTATGCTAATAATATAATATTATATGTAAATTTAATTTGTAAGCTGCTCTGAGTCCCCTTTGGGGTGAGAAAGGCGGCATATAAATGTAGCAAATAAATAAATAAATAAATATTGAAGGGAGTAAAAAAATATTTGGGCTGGCTGAACCAGCAGCTCCCAGTTCCCCCCTTCATGCAACAATGTTGCAAGGTCACTGGACAAAAAGCAACAGTTATGTTAGTGGCAACATGAGACTGCAAGATGAGGGGGAAAAAATACTAAGCATAGTCCCATGGTGTCTTGCAGTGCCCTGGAGAGTCTGAGTGCTACTACACAAGGCGTCCAAGAGGCAAGCAAGAGCCCAGAAAGCAGGAAAACTGGCTAGCAGAGACAGTAAGCCCAAGCTTTTTGTAGTGCATGACATTTTACCCCCAACATGAATTTTACAGACTCCTTTCCTGCCAAGAACCCAGTCTGCCACCACAATGCAACAGCCAGCTCTTCAAGCTGCTTTCAGTGATCCACTCCTCATTCAATTCCTCCTATCCCATCTTATCCACTCCATCTCTAGCCAAAATCATCACCCCTAAATAAGGTTTGCTCTTATCCAGGGTTTTCTGTTTGCATGGCAAGTTCTGAACTTATTCCCTGTGGATATGGGTGTCGTACTTATGCATCATATGCATTTTTACAAATTTCTATTTTTGTTTACATTTTGTTTGGGTTAATCTGCATGGTGTCCCTATGTTTGGGTTCAGATGTGACTCATCAATGTAAACAATGCACAAAATATATGCTATTCAAGAAAAGCAGATATGAACAAGAATATAAAGAATATAATTAATGGATAGCTAATATTTTTCTCCATCATGTCCTAAGAATCTAATCTTTGAAAATAAAGTATACTACATAAAGGGGGGTGTATTCCATGCTGATTCTGGGAATGTGTTTAAAGTTTAAAGATTTTTGTTTCACATTTATTTTAACAGTTACACATATCTTACTGCATGTGGTTGGAATACTGAGAACAAGTATGATAGCTATAGATAGAGTGAAGAACGGTGCAGAAATAACAGACTGACCAAAGATTAAGTGAGACTCAATTTAAAAAAGACAAAAATTCTGCTGAGGCTGTATTCCATTAAAGGTGTGCTTCTAAACAGTTTTTCAGCCACAGATTCCTCTGAGAATCTGGTGGAATCTACAAACCCCCTCTCTAGAAATAATACACTTAAACATAATCTTGAAGGAATAGGAAAAATACTTTCTTGAGTTTGCTCCTGGTTCATGCATCCTTAGGGACTCATGGACCACAACCAAAAATCCTTGAATTAAAGAATCAGATTTATAGTCTTGGGGGGGGGGGCAATTCATTCAAGGTTGTGAGTAGAGTCAGGGCTGACCTTTGTGGCGCAAAATGCATTCAGTCAGCATTGGCTGTAAATATAGGAGATTCTTCTTTCTCTTAATGCAAACAGTTTGCCTACAATTACCAATGTTTTGGTACGCTCCATTTAAATCAATACAGCTTGTTTTGTGTTGGGACTGCCTTCCTAACAGTTCAAAAACAATCCAGAATGCAGCAAGGTATAACTTAATGCAAGACAGGTGAGTGGGTGATTGAATACAAACACACACACACATACACACACATATAAGGCCTATGCAAAATTATTGTTAGTCCTCCTAAGTCGCATCAAATCCGATACATTCGTACTTAGAATATAATACCTGACATGTGGGCATGGCCCACGCAAAAAACTTAAGAATCAAAACTTATCCAATACATTTTCATTTGAATTTTGTAAACCTTGGAAACCTACCAAAGTCAGTTTCATTATCAGTGCAAACAAGCAAAGCCAAGCCAAAAAGGCTGTCATTCCTATTTAAATTAATGGCATCTTGCCATTAGGAGAGGTAAGCAGCAGGGACAAAGAGTTCACTGGGAAAGAGACTGAGAAAGCACAGAATTCTGGGAAATGTAGTTTGGGAAGGCGAGGAGTTATGTGCCAGGGAATTCAAAAGGTCCTGCCCTAAACGACATTTCCCAGAAAGCTCCAATTAGGATAGGGATTTGTCCCTCCGTAGCAGTAGTCAGCCAGTAAATGGTTGAATCTGCAAAGAGGAGGACTGACTGATACTTCTAAGTAAATCTCCGTGCTGAGCTGGGAGGAAATCACTAACTAAATGGAAGTTCTATTGGTTAATATGAGATACATTCAATGAGATAGCTGTTGTGGCTTTTTAAAAAACTTTTTTTGTCAAAACTTTTTTTAAATCCCTAAAATCAGTAGATGTATGAATATTTCTGAAAGTTGGGGAAATGATCCCTGTTATTTTGTGTCATGGTGCAGAAAATTCAAGGAGATAGCTCTTATAGTTTTTTTAATGTTTATAAAAACTTTGGAAATTCCCCAAAAATCTGTGGATAAGTGAAGCATTCTGAAACTTGATGGGCTAACAGTGGTGAATGTGTTCTACCATTGTAGCAAAATTCACCCCAATAGCTTTAAAATTGAGGAAGAAATGAGCCCCTGAAGTTTTTCCACTTGTGCAATTATAGTAACAAAATTTTCAGTAACGATACTGTAGAAAAACTTTAGAAACAAAATGCACCCCCTAATTTTGTAATGAGTTTTGAAACATTTTTTCATTGATAGCACAGCCCTAATATATGCATACAATATATATATTCCACCGAATCTCTCCAACAGTCTATTTGTTTCTATTGTTATGTTATGTCTTGTAATGTTTTGGTTATGCATGCAAACCAAAACTTGCTTCTAGCTGACAAAAATGCCAAATCACAGGGATAAATGAATATGCAAAATAAACTTGCTAGATTTATCAATTGCGTCTTCCACAGAACAAAAGTGCTGTGGCTTCAAGATACATGATATAGTTAGCAGATATTTGCTTCTTCTCCAGGTGGCTCTAGGAATTGGTCCAGCTAAATCCATCTGTACTCTTTGGAAAGGCTCAAAAACAATGGAAAAAGAATATAAACAATACTTACATCTCTATTATTTCCAATTCTTTGTTATATATCACAGCGTCTGGAAAAGTCTACCATCATTTCACCAGTCTTTAGTCAATTAGTTCTGAGTTAATCTGGGATTAATTCTAGATATATATCCAAATGGCATGCAAAAGGGCTTGTATGTGCAATCCTCTGCACTTTTAGTTCAGGTAGTCCCCAAGTTACAAACACCCAACTTACAAACTTCTCATAGTTAAGAATGGGCGGGGGGCAACAGGAAATGAGAGAAATCTACCCCTCAGAAGGGAAATTCACTCCTGTAAGAGTTATCATGGGCAAAAGGTACCTCCACTGAAGCTTTATCACCCATCCTTGTTTCCACAAAAAGCCAAATTTTTCAAAATCCAATTATCACATGGACAGAAAGTGATGTGAAAATTTCTGAACAGGGACGCAGACAGCAAAAGAAACACCACAGGAGTATTAGCCCTTCCCTATGCTATCCCATCTATCTATCTATCTATCTATCTATCTATCTATCTATACACATACTTATACACACTTCAAAAATGTACCTGTTTTGACTTATGTACAAATTGTAGTACTGCCTGGACTACTAAATCTAATCACACCAGTCTCACCCATTTGGTTAAGTCCATTTGTACATTCCTATATTTAAATGTGGACAGTAATAGCATTACCACATTAGAAATGCCTTTTTGAATAAATACCATGGGGCTCTGGGTTAAAGGAGTCAAGAGTTCCACCTTAAAATTCCTTGTAGATATACAGGATGAAAACTGAAGGGCAATCTATCTACAGATCCATTTACTTTTATTTTGACATGAAAAATATTTTCCAATGCACTAGTCTAGACTAAACAAGTCAACAATCTAGACTGCACCAATACTATATTTGGATGATTATGTTGTATAAGCCATTTAAATTCTTATGGTAAAGTATTTCAAATTTTCTCCAACCGTATTAGAATTACAATAGCCTCTCTTAAATTTATCTCAGCCACTTCTATCTACAGGCAGTCCCTGATTTACAAACATCTGACTTACAAATGACTCATAGTTAAGAACAGAGGTGAAACAATAGGAAGTGAAAAAAATTATCCCTCAAAAGAGAAATTCACTCCTGAAAGAGATATCATGGGGAAAAGGTGTCCCCACTGAAGCTTTCTCACCAATCCTTGCTTCTACAAAAACCCAAATTTTAAACAACCGATGATCACAGAGACAGAAAGTGAAGTGAAATTTTCTGAGCAGGTGCACAGGCAGCAAAACAAACACCACAGGGATGTTAACCCTTCCCTATGCTATCCAAAGCTATAGAGAGGGGGGGGGGGCTGGAGTTACACTTAAAAAATATACCTGTTCCAACTTACAAACAAATTCAACTTAAGAACAAACCTACAGGACCTTTCTAACTTGAGGACTGTCTGTACTTACTTAATAGCCTGACCAACTCATATCCCATAGAGTATAGGGACCATGCCTGCTGCTTCCAAGAGCAAATCAAAATCTTTGAGTGTTTCTTTCTTTAACCCCTGGATTATTCCATTCCAAACCCTCACATATTTTACAGCATAAATACTCAACCTTTTATCATTTTCCACCTTTACAGCAGCACAGGTTCTAACAAAACTAACAAAGAGCAACTCAATGTGACTTCCTGTGTACTGTTTTTGCAAGTGCTATAAAGTGATTTGAGATAACTGTTACAAGAACCTATCTTTTAATTCTAACTCCCTAAACTTCATGCTATAAATATCCTATCTTTCTCTGACTCTCATTTTTAAAAATATTTCCATAACCTTTAATTTGTCCCAACCAGCTACCCTTATTTTTTCCAACACCAAGGTTTTGCTTTTCAATTATTTGTAATCTTATTCCTTATGTTAGCTGTGTCTTAAGCATAAGAATCATGCTAAATTCAGGGCTAACAATGGTTCTAAGGATTTTTTCATACCAAGAATTATAATTAAATTAATCTACAAACCCACCAAGAAAATTCAACAAATGCTACATTCAGCAAAGGATAAGAGGGATCCTCTCACCACTGGAGAACTCTACCGTATACCATGCAGCTGTGGACAAGTCTACATAGGGACCACCAAATGCAGCACCCAAACAAAGAACATGAAAGTCACTGCAGACTAATTCAACCAGAGAAGTCAGCTATAGCAGAACACTTAATGAACCGACCTGGACACAGAATATTATTTCAAAACACAGAAATGCTGGACCACTCTGACAACCATCATGTCAGACTACACACACACAGAGGCCATTGAATTACACAAGCATGTGGACAATTTCAACAGAAAGGAGGAAACCATGAAAATGAACAAAATCTGGTTACCAGTATTAAAAAACACCAGAATCAAGACAGTAAATAAAGAACACCACTCAATGACAGGGGAAGTCCAGACAGCAAACAATCAAGTGCCAGTTAAAACCTCCCAAACAAAGGATGCCTTGAGGCAACAATACTGATTGACTTTGCAGCTGCAAGTTTGCAAATCACAACATTTACACTTACTTCAAACAGACATGAGCCCTTCCCCCCACCCTGGATATTACACAGATATATATATATAACTCCACTTGCCTCATTTCCAACAGTCCTCTGAACAAACCTTTGAGGATGCTTGCCTCAGATGCAGGCAGAACATAAGAAAAGAATGCTACTGGAACATGGCCATAAAGCCCGAAAAACTCACAGCAACCCATTATAATTTTTGTTATGAGGCCATATTGACAATTCACAAGTAACTGTATTCCTCAGTAAATACTTCATTATCCCCAACTCTGCCTCAAGAATTAGTGGCATCACAGCTATTCCTTTTACTTTCTCTGCAGAACTCTCCTTTGAGATTATCAACTACAGTAGAGTCTCACTTATCCAAGCTAAACGGGCCAGCAGAAACTTGGATAAGTGAATATGTTGGATAATAAGGAGGGATTAAGGAAAAGCCTATTAAACATCAAATTAGGTTATGATTTTACAAAATAAGCACCAAAACATCATGTTATGCAACAAATTTGACAGAAAAAGTAGTTCAATACGCAGTAATGTTATGTTGCAGTTACTGGAAGAGATCCTGACCAGGAATGTTAATGAAGTGATCTCCATCTTCCCCCAAAGAACTTGCTCAAAGAAAAAAAATATGAATAGAGATTATGAGAAGAAGTAAACTAAACAAGGAGAAAGACTCTGGGACATCAATGAAAGGAATTTTTGATAAGTTGAAAATTCACCAAAAAACCCTAAACAATTCAGAATAATTGTATGTACATACCTCCCAAAAACCCTGTTATCTTTATAAATGCATTATAGTGAACAATAATGTACTTCTACTAAAAATGATACCATATATACTCATGTATAAGTCAATAGCAGGTTTGAAAACCAAAATTATGGATTTTGATATGATCTATGGGTAAGTCAAGGGCCATTCTATGAAGAAGGAAACAAGCCAGCGCCACTCTCAGAGGTCCAGCAGCCCCTGGCCTCCGTTGTTTCCATTTTTCTACCCAGTGCAGCAGATTGTGGAGGGGGTTGGTACTTCTTTTGGATTCTCCTGGGATGAATTAAACTGTCACCTTTCACCCCTCTACTCAGAGGAGGAGATTTCCTTGGTTGAAGAGTTAAAATACACTACATAGATTGCATATATTTCTAGACTTATACATGAGCACAAACAATAATTATATAGACTCTTTCTCACTAATAATCTAAATTGTCATTTAAATCACACAAACAGCCCTACGATTGGTTTAATTTTGATTTAATCAACCCTTCTTATTACGTGGCACACTGCCTTTGGTACTAATTCAACAAATATCAAAACCAATACCCTCTCTTTGGCACTTTAAAACCTGATATGTCTTAATAATCCAATGCTACACATCCAATTATGTGGAAGGACTACAGACTATCAGTCCAACCTTAGCCATTCCTCAGAATTCTCTATCAGGCTGACTCAAGACAACTAGGATGATTACAGAATATATGGTATAAGCATGCATCTTTTTAATGTGCATAGCCAGGTAGCCACTGTACAGAACAAGATTTAGAAATGAATCAACAAAGAAAAGAAGCTATTTTGAGATTGCTTTAAAGCACACAATGTCAGACTGGCTCTCCTTTAAAATTTCCTCAGACACTCTTGCATCATTTCCTAACCTTTCCCTGAACTCATAGCTGTCCAAGTATCCTCCCTTTCAGCCACATACTAACTGAAAACTTTTTCACTTCTCCTCACC
Organism: Anolis carolinensis; assembly: GCF_035594765.1. Taxonomy (NCBI): domain Eukaryota; kingdom Metazoa; phylum Chordata; class Lepidosauria; order Squamata; family Anolidae; genus Anolis; species Anolis carolinensis. The sequence goes on from NC_085841.1 coordinate 225,668,358, forward strand.
CAACATTTCAACCACACAGACACACATACAGTAGAGTCCCGCTTATCTGACACTCCACATTATTCGAGGCAAATGTCCTCCCCCACTCGTTCTCTCACTCACTCACCCCACTGGATCCTGGTGCTGCCGGAACCCAACCGGGTGAGTGAGCAAGGGACAGAGGGCGGGCGAGTGAAGGAGGGTGGCAAAGGCCCTCCCTTGCTCGCTCGCTCACTCCTTCGCCGGGCCAGGCCCCGGTGCTGCCGGGACCCAGCGTGGCGAAGGAGCTGAGGGACAGAGGGTGGGCGAGTGAAGGAGGGCGGCAAAGGCCCTCGCTCGCTCACACCTTCGCCAGGCCAGGCCCCGGTGCTGCCGGGACCTGGCATGGTGAAGGAACTGAGGGATGGAGGGCGGGCGAGCGGAGGGCGGCAAAGGCCCCCCCGCTGCTCACTCTCTCACTTACTCACCCCGCCAGGTTCCGGTGCTGCCGTCGCTGTTGCTGGGACCTGGTCTGGTAAGTGAGCAAGAGAGGGAGGGCGGGCGGGCGGGCGAGCACCCACGCTGTTATCCATCAGTTTCTCTTATCCGTCATTCTGCCAGCCAGTTTATGATGGATAAGCGAGACTCTACTGTAGTTATAACATATCATTAGCTTTATAACTAAGTAAGAAAAAAATCACATTCTAGTGATGTCCATTTCACGTGGTATCTGCATATGACTGACACCTTGCTTCAAATCTCCTAATAATAATTCCCAATAGGGGTCCCCAATAGCGCTGTGGGTTAAATCACTGTGCCGGTAGTACTGCTGATTTGAAGGTTGGTTCCTGGCCTGAAGGTTGCCCGTTAAAATCCAACCCAGGGAGAATGCGGATGAGCTCCCTATATCAGCTCCAGCTCCATGCAGGGATATGAGAGAAGCCTCTAACAAGGATGGTAAAAACATCAAAACATCTGAGCTTCTCTGGACAACATCCTTGCAGTTGGCCAATTCTCTCAAACCAGAAACAACTTGCAGTTTCTCAAGTCGCTCCTGACATGAAAAAGAAAAACCCAATGACTTGATGAAACTAGTAAGCAGTCTTGTAACTAAGGTACACCTACTATTCAATGTATTTTCTGGAATCAACATCACATATAACACAATCCGCTGTAAGGTACAGTACTGCCAATGAAGAAGACACCCCAGAAGGATTCTATGGTCAACTAATGAAAAGTTATCACTAAGAGATCAAAAAGGAATAAGGATCATACTCCCTTCCCTCTGCTGGAGAAAGTAATCTATCAGTACATTGAAGGCTAATTCTGTTCCTAAAATTTGCTGCAACTTAAACTGGAATTAATTAGTTCATCCAAGAATGCACTAAAGAATGCTAAGATTTGGGCATCTTGCCCAAAAAAGACATTATTCTTCAAATTAATCTCAAGGCAGTAAGAAACATACTACCAAACAACGATGTATACACCACTGCCCTAGCTGATATACATGCAAACATACACTAAAAAGAAAAAGGAATGAATCAACTCCCACTACAGTTACATTAAAAATTATTAATTAAATACACACCATAAAGTTCAAAATAGGTATTAGACACACACAATCACAGTAACCTAAGTATTTTGGTGACCTAAGGAAAGGGGATAAAGGTTGCCATCTGAATGTCTTCTGACAAACAAAAAAACACCTCTTAAAAGTCTAAGACATAAATCTATCATAAACTATACTTCTAAATTACAAACAGTGATGTTTCACAAGGAAATAATCTATAAACCCTGGATCAGGCAGTTTTTAAAGAAGAGAATGCTTATGTTCAGATCCTCAATGAATTGGTTCACCCATCTATTCTAGATTTGTTCAAGGTGATGACAGGATAATTATGTGTCCCATAGAAAGTACCAGTAGTTTCTTTTCAAGGCAATCTTGTATTAACATACAGAGGAGTTTTACTTAAGATATATACTTGTTAATAATATATTCATAAAGGTTTGGACTATGGTTTAAAAGTTCCAATGTAAATGTTAGTCATCTATTCCTGTACGTCATACAATGCTGTTAACTCTTGCTGTCCATTAATGTGGTTTTCCAACTCTGTATTACTCAGTATGGGAATCCTTTAGTCCAATGAACTTCATAAAATTATTAAATTAAAAAGACAAAACCTCCTATGCAATGGTCAGTATTTGAAACCAGAAAAGATGGTGGTGACAAAGTCATTCATATCCAAAATTTCCACATTCAGACATCATGATAAACTAAGATTCCTGCAAGAGTCTACTTTATTTAGCATGTTGGATTTGAGTTAATCACTCCTGCTTGCAGCTAAATAAATTATGGATTTTCAGTCTATAATTTGATTATTATGACTTATACACATGGCAGAGAGATGGTTCTATGGCTTGCCTCTACCAAAAGACAGATTATTACTCTGGAATTATATTCTATAATTTTCCAGCTTGTCGGGCAGGAATCAGGCCAGAGATTATGACAAGTAAATTATGACAAGTAAACCAGAAACAAAAGTGCATCTATTGCTACTGCTATAAATAGGAGCAATTAGCCAACATGTTTGATCATCCATAAGCTGGAACCTTCTTGAACTGCTGACATTTGAATAGGACCAGGATGTCATTGGTTTAGTTCTGAGCAGAGTAAGAGGTAGAAGAGATCCCATAAGCTAGCGTTTTTCAAACAGTGTTCCAAAAAGCGAAGTACAGTCTGGGGCTCTGTGCCCCCCTCTCCCCTGCCTAAGAAGTATGTGGCTTATGGAGCTCTGCCGCCACTGGCACAGCATATGGGGTCTCTCCGCTGCCGCTTTGCGTTTGCTTTTCCCGCAAGGCAGAAGGAGGTTGGACTAGATAGCCCCTGGGATGCTGCTGCTACTACTACTACTACTACTACTACTACTATTACAGTATTATTATTTCAGAGGCTAGGTGGCTATCTGTTGGGGATGCTTTCATTGTGTTTATCCTGCATGGGGTTCTGTTGTTGTTGTTGTTACCATCATCATCATTATCACAAGGGCTGGATTGCCATCTGTTGGGGATGCTTTGATTGTGTTTTTCCTACATGGCAGAAGGGGGTTGGACTGGATGGCCCCAGGGATTTTTCACTGTTCATGTTGGTTAAAATTGTTCTTCATTTTAAATATTGTAGTATCAGGTTTTTTTTGCATTGTGTGAATTAGTTCACACAAATATTCTCCATCCATCTGTCACTAGCCTGGTCCATGCCTAATATATATAGATTATATAATATAATATATAAACATTTCTTGGGACTAAAAAAACTTTTGCTGAAAATGTTTAAGAACCCTTGCTATAGGCCAAAGGGGTTGACTCTGCTCAATGCAAAAATTTCAGCTAAAGCATCCCCAGGAAGTAACTGTCCAGCCTATTTTTTAAGATACCTAGCAAAAGAGACTGCCACCTCTATAGGTAATTGCTTCATTTTCCCCAACCATTTTTCCCATCATTAAGTTCCTTCTAATGTTCAATCTATGCTCCTGTAACGTAAAAATGAGGACATAAAAGATTACACAAGAAGCTAACAATGCTTACACTCAAATGACTTTTTTGTCTCCTACGCTGCCCAAGTGGTGGACTAGTGCCAGGCCACAAGCAATCAACTGCAAGCCCAAGGAGTATTCAATAAAGAATGAAACTATTGTAGCCTATGGGTATAAATATGGCAGCTGTCACTGGACATTAGGGAAAAAAATGTTGATTGCCCACTTCAGATTGGCTGAGAAACAATTGTATACAAAACCATGTTGGTTTTGTTGTGCTATACTGATTTAAAAAAAACTATTTTACTACTTTTAACTGTTTCTGCTACGTTAATTATTTTTAAGCTTTTGAATTTTGTGGATTTTTAACTATTTTTTTTAAACTATTGATACCGACTTGGGAAAAAGACAGAATATAAATAAATATAACAACACACTAGGGGTCCTCATTTCTGTCATAATTTAAGAATTATAATTCTATTGCCACATAAGGAATATTGAGAATTCTCTCTGAGGGAAAGTATTTATAAATTATAAATGTTTTAATAAATAAAACAACGAGCACAGATTGCTATTATTAGGTAACAATTGAAGAAAGCATGTTGCAATATGATGGTTAGAAGCTTGACTTAACTTCCTCAGCAGGTAACACCTAGGAGAGCACAGTGAATGAACTCTGGAGACAGGATAAAGCATTATTTCTATGGCAATGTTGTCTCCAGCCATGGCAGCGGTTGGCACTCCTGCATTCCCTTCCCCATTTACCTTTCTCTAGAAATAAACTAATTTTCAGGAAAATCCCTTATGAATTGACTTTGTCCTGACAAAACCCAGACATTCCCAATTCCCTACCCCGGAATCTATTGGGACTGTCAGCCCCATGTCTCAGTTAACCACCTTCCAAGTGGTAGGAATTCAAAAGAAATAATATTCAAATTACAAATGCTTACACAACTCACTAGTTTAAAGGCTCTTGAACTGACAAAGTAAAGAATTGTGTTTTTCTTGTGTGTGTACCATTAGGTCATTTTTGGCTTGCGGTGACCCTACAACAAACTGAAGATGGGATTTCCCATTGTCCTTCTTGAAGGCCAAGAGTGTAATATGCAAAAGATCACAGAGTGGACTTCCATGGCTGAAAGGTGAGCCAAACACTGGTCTCCCAGAATCCCAATCCAATGTTCAAACTACTGTACTAAATCTGTTGGTTTCTTTCAAATTAAGGGAAGCCACCAACTTCATATGACTAATGAATAATTAGCATCACTCCCAATACAGACAGTCCCTGAGTTACAAACACCTGACTAAATTAAGAACAGGAGTGAGGTAAAAGAAAGTGAGAGAAATCTACCCCTAGGAAGGGAAATTCACTCATGGAAGAGTTATCATGGGGGAAGGGTCTCTCCACTGAAGCTTTCTAACAATCCTTGTTTCCACAACAAGCCAAATTTTTAAAAACAAATGATCACAAACACAGAAAGCGAGGTGACATTTTCTGGACAGGCACACAGACAGCAAAACGAACAGCACGGGATGCTAACCCTTCCCTATGCTACCCAAACCTTATTGCTGGGGTTACACCTAAAATGTGCCTGTTCTGACTTACAAACATATTCAGCTTAAGAACAAACCTACAGAACCTATCTTGTTTGTAACTTGGGGACTGCCTATACTAATTTTGAGGCAGAGAATTGCTTCCTTCCTTCCAATGCAAAATACTTATTGACATATTCAACTTTCATTTGGATAAACAGCAATTGCTTATTACTGTTTGGTAGGTCTTTACCATATCTCTGACACAAATCTATTGAATATAAGCATCTACTACTATATTGTTATTATTCAAATTTCCCTATAGTATAACACCTGTATTTGCCAGGGATACATTCCAAGACCCCCTCCCCCCATGGATGCCTGAAACCATGGATAACAGTAGGGATGTCCATGAATAATAGAATAGACACCCCCCCTTTATTTTGAATATACTGTACTTGGGTAATATGCATATCATAAAATAGTTTAACAAAATCTTTAGCATTCCCTATCAAAGAATGATCACCAAACTACAAATTCCAGGATTCCAAAACATTAAGCCATGGCAGTTAAATTGATGTCAAACAGCATAGATGCACTTAAGACAGACCCCAAAACACACCAGTGTTGATCTATGCTATGCTTAAGCTGAAAGAATATCATATAATTGCACCAGAGGACCTAGACATGCCCACAAAAGGGGAATATTTTTGGAGCGTGGGTAAGTGAATCTCTAGATATCGAGTTTGTATATACAGAGCTCATATTATAATCTTTAAAAAGTCTAGAATTTCAATCTGATGAATGCAGAACTTTCTTAAAAGAAACCATAATATTCTGTTCAATTAAAAAAGGTTAAACCAGCTGGAATCCTATTGCTATTTTTGTTGCTTCGGACTGTTTGGAACCAAAAGGGATAGTAAGGGTTTTCTTGGTAAAATGTGTTCAGAGGGGGATTTGCTGCTGAAGCTGAGAGAATGTGACTGGCTCATGGCCACCCATTAGGTTTCCATGGCTGGGTGGGTATTTGAACCCTGTCCATAGGTCGATGCTCAAATCATTACACCATGCTGGCATTTTACATATTCACCAATTCTCTTATGGAAGTTATTGGACATTCTATCCAGGGCCAAATCTATGTGTTGAATGTTATGGAGGTGCACATGTTATTGTGAATGAAAGTACACTATGCCTGGATGTGCTACATATCAGTATATCTTAGTTGAGTTGCACAACATTGCCATTCAACACAAGATGAATGACAATGTGTCAGAACCCTGCTACTAGAGCCTGGATGTGGCTCTGAGTTTCAGGGTCACTGACATTGATAAGACACCTGCGTCCCAGGACTCGGAGGAGAAACGGCTGATGGACTTGGCGGGGAATTTGCGCGGGGTTTTACTGAGCGGGAAGAGACTGTTCAAATGAGGGGGAGGGTATATAAAGGAGGGTTGGCCGGAGCCTCCCATTCTTGGCTTTTCTGATGTTCATGTTTCCTACAGTAAAAGTTCCTGGTGATACCACAGAGAGTCTCGTGTGTTCATTCAGGAGCGGCTGTGGTGAGCTGACACTAAGCCAAGAATACGGACACCATCCCGCTGTAGCGGTGAGGTGTAACATGCAAGTGGAGGATGAAGAGCTCTTGGGCGCCGGAGGAGGAAGGTCGGAAAGGGCCACTCCCGAGACGGACGCTGAGTTCCACCAGCTGGCGGCCCTGGCGTCATCCACCGCTTATGCCCAGCCGAATGGGGTAACCCAGAGGCGCGGAGTGGTGCGGGGAGATAGCACCGGAGGAGAGGAAGGTTCACCTTCCCCAGGCCCGCAAAAGATGGTGTTTCTGGAGGAGAGGATGTCGGCGATGGAGACCACCCTGGCAGTGATGTCGAGGGCGATGGAGCGCCTGGCGGTTTTGGCGGAGCCGGAGCGAGGAAGGGAACTCCGGGCTAGCTCAATGTGGGACGTGAGCATGGGAAGCAGCCAGGGCTTTGCAGACCTCCCAGCACCGAAGGGAAGGGAAATGCGAAAGGAGCCCGGTGCCCGGCCCAAGATCCAAACGAGCCTGACGCGGGTGGAGGAGAGTGACGACGAAGGGGAAAAGCCTCCGAGAATCCCGGCTACGCTCCCAACTGAGACCCTGGTGCCCCTGGCGAATGCCGGGCGTGGCACAGGACAAAGGGAAGCAGCAGCGGGGCCCACTGGCCCGCAAGGGGGCTTGCGACGGGCGGAGAATTGGGGATTGCCACCACAGGGACCCCTACCGAGACGAGAGGAACTAAGGATCGAGTTTGGGGGAGAGTCCTCTGAACTGGATTTTTTCCTGACCACGGTGAGGGGCTATATGGAGGACAATGCCCACACTTTTAGAACGGAATCCAGCCGGGTACGGGCCATTGGTGCAGTGTTGAAGAGGGGAGCGGCCAGCTGGTACGTTCAACTACACGCGCGGCGCGACCCATGTCTGGGGTCACTCCGACGCTTTATGGGGGCCCTGGAGACCCGTTTCCGAGATCCACTGGAGCAGATCCGGGCGAGGGAGGAGTTGAAGACCGTCTCCCAGGGGCAGAGGTCGGTATCTGAGTATGCGGAGGAGTTCCAATGCCTCGCTGAAAAGGTGCCGGAATGGTCTGCAGTGACAAAGATAGAACTCTTCAAAGAGGGGCTCAGGCGGGAGATCCTCTCCTGGGCGGTGCATCGTGATGAGCCTGACACACTGCGCGGATGGATTCAGCTGGCGGGGCGCATCGAGACATCGCTGGCCCAGGCGAGGAGGCACCGAGGAGGGCTACAGCAGCGGCCGCAGATGAAAGAGGGGAGCCGGAAGGAGGGATCAACCCCAGCCGGGAGGAGAACGGAGCCGACAGGGAACGTGAGCACCAGCAGGAGGGGCTGCTTCGTGTGCGGCCGTTTGGGCCACAGGGCTGCCGAGTGCTGGCAGAGAAAAGGGGAAGGCGGAGGCCCGCCCAAACCAAGAGCCGTGGCAGGGAAACGCGCCGAGGAAGAACCACCGATGAGGCACCACTCGGGGGGGTTGGTAAGTCAGGACAAAGCCATGATAGTGGTCCCCATTCAGCTGGAAAGTGGCAGCAAACAAGCAACCTGCAAAGCATTTGTGGATTGTGGATGTTCCAGGAACATCATCTCCCCTGAATTAGCCGAGGGATTGGGATGCGAAAGAACGAACCTAGAATCCCCAATAGCTTTTTCGCAGTTGGACGGATCCACAGCATCGGGATCATTAGCTAAGTACAGTGCCGAAGATGTAAAGTGTAAGATAGGGAGTTGGGAAGGAAAGGTGTCATTTGTGATATCACAAATAGCCAGCTATAATGTTATACTAGGCATGCCATGGCTGGGGCAGGCCAACCCGCAAATCAACTGGGAGGATAAGAGCATGATCTTCAGGATGAAGTTGGAAGGAGGGAGCCAGGAAGTGGAAAGGGAGCCGGGGAAAAGGGGGGAGGAAGACTCTATCAGGATAGCAGAACTGGCAGATAAATTACCCCCAGAGTATCGGGATTTTGTGGACGTATTTGATGAGAAGGAAGCAGACAGTTTCCCACCGAAGCGGAGAGTTGAAGTGAAGATAGAGCTAGTCCCAGGAGCAGAGCTTCCTAAGGCAAAAATATACCCAATGTCGGCTAGGGAAAAGGAGGAACTGAGAAAATACATTGATAAAAACCTAGCGAGGGGTTTCATAGAGCCTTCAAATTCCCCTCTAGGGGCGCCTGTGTTGTTCAGGCGCAAAAAGGACCAAACGCTGAGGCTCTGCATTGACTACAGGGGCCTGAATGCAATCAGTTCTGGAAATAAATACCCCCTACCTTTAGTGAAGGACTTGATCGCCCAGTTATCGGAGGGACAGATATTCACTAAATTGGACTTAATTGAAGCGTACCATAAATTGCAGATTAAACCAGAGGACAGGTGGAAGACGGCCTTCTCCTGTGCATTCGGATTATTCAATTATCGTGTGCTCCCTTTCGGTTTGTGCGGCGGAGGCGCCGCGTTCATGCAATTAATCAACGAAGTGTTGCATCCATTGTTGTACAAGGGAGTCTTTGTTTTTTTAGATGACATATTGTTAGTATCTCGGACTAAGGAGCAACACATAGAACTAGTCAGGGAAGTCCTGCAAAAGTTGAGAGAAGCAAAACTGTATGCGAAGCTTGCCAAGTGCGAGTTCAATAAAGACCAGATAGACTTTCTGGGGTATAGGATTTCCTCCCAGGGAGTGGCGATGGACCCTGCGAAGGTAGAAGACGTGAGGGGGTGGGAAGCCCCCAAAACACGGAAGCAGCTGCAATCCTTCCTAGGGTTCGCAAACTTCTATAGAACATTTATCAAGGACTTTGCGCGCCTCACTTTGCCATTAACGGATTTGTTAAAGACTAAAGGTAGGGGAGAAACAGCCAAAGTGAAGGCCCCAGGGGCCAAACTGGCCTGGACAATGGAATGCCAGGAAGCTTTCGAAGCCCTTAAAAAGCGTTTTACTGAGGAGCCTGTCCTACAGCACCCTGATATGTCTAAAGCCTTTGTATTACATTGCGATGCGTCAGACCGGGCATATGGGGCAGTTCTGCTACAGAAAGACGAGGGGGGGAACCTGAAGCCATGTGGCTATCTGTCAAAAAAGTTTAGCGATACAGAAAAAAACTGGCCGATTTGGGAGAGAGAAGCCTTAGCGATTCTAAAAGCACTAGAATGCTGGAGACACTTTCTGGAAGGAAGTGGAACACCGTTTGAGGTGTGGACTGACCATAGAAATTTACAGTATCTAAGATCCCCTCGTAAACTATCAGCGAAGCAAATTAGATGGGCCCAATATTTCAGCCGTTTTGATTTCAGACTCAGATTCTTCCAGGGGAAACATAATATACTCGCTGACGCTCTCTCTCGGATGCCTCAGCACGGGGGAGGAATTCAGGAATCTGAAGGGAGTATTTTTCTTGATAAGCAATGGGGCCTGGCAGTACTAACTCGAGCACAAGCGGCCAAAGAAAACAAACGTACTGCCATTTCCACGGGGGGAGGAGAAATATGGGAGGAAGAGTTGAAGCGAGCGTATGGAATGGACAAATGGTTACAAACAAACAAAGAAAAGGGAGAATTGTGTGGGGATTTGGTGTTTGTAAATAAGAAATTGTATATTCCTGAATGTTTAAGACGAGAAATGTTAAGGAAGTACCATGATAACAAGGGTGCGGGTCATCTAGGCCCCACCAGGACTATTAAACTGTTGGCCAAACAATGCTGGTGGCCCGGAATGAGGAAAGACGCCAGGGGGTACGTCACGCAGTGTGAATTATGTGCAGAGGGAAAAACACCACCGGGGAAGCCCCAGGGGCTATTGCAGAAGGTGGTGGAGCCCATGAGGCCATGGGAATGCGTAGCCATGGATTTTGTAGGCGAACTACCTCCCAGCAGAGGCCACAGATACATTTGGACAATATTGGACCTATTCTCAAAACAGGCACACTTTGTGGCTCTGCCAAAACTCCCTTCAGCTGAAAAACTTGCTGATTTGTATGTGAAGCATGTATATCGCCTACATGGGTGTCCCGACAAGATAATTAGTGACCGGGGAGTCCAATTTACTGCAAAATTTTGGGGAAAATTCTTACAGCTGTTAGGAGCAGAAAGGAACCTGAGCTCGGCCTTTCATCCCGCGACCAACGGGGGGGTCGAACGTACCCAACAGACACTGTGCCAATTCTTAAGGATGTACACCAATTATAGACAGGATGATTGGGCGGACCTTCTTCCGTTTGCTGAGATGGCTTTTAACGGGGCCGTACATTCGGCCACAGGTCGTGCCCCATTCGAAATAGTATACGGACAGGAGGTGGCACCTTTCCCCAGGCTACCCGAGTGGAAGGAAGGGGAGGGCCAGACCGACGAGGAATGGCCGGCCAAAATCAAGCAAGGGTGGCAAACCGTGGTAGAGGCATTGCGGGAAACACAAAAGAAGTACAAGCTCTTTGCGGATCGTAGGCGCCGAGAGGGGGACAAATTGGGCGAAGGAGATCTGGTTTGGCTGAGCACAAAAAACCTGAAATTGGGGTTCCCATCCAAGAAATTGGCTCCACGCTATATAGGGCCATTCAGGGTAGCAAAAAGAATAAACGAAGTGACCTATGAGCTGAGGCTACCAAAGGACCTAGGAAAGGTACACCCGGTATTCCATTGCAGCCTGTTAAAAAAGTATAAAGGAACTCTGGACAGCGGAGAACAATAGTTGTGTTTAATCTTTTCCTTCCAGGACGAAGGGGAGGAGGACGCCATGTCAGAACCCTGCTACTAGAGCCTGGATGTGGCTCTGAGTTTCAGGGTCACTGACATTGATAAGACACCTGCGTCCCAGGACTCGGAGGAGAAACGGCTGATGGACTTGGCGGGGAATTTGCGCGGGGTTTTACTGAGCGGGAAGAGACTGTTCAAATGAGGGGGAGGGTATATAAAGGAGGGTTGGCCGGAGCCTCCCATTCTTGGCTTTTCTGATGTTCATGTTTCCTACAGTAAAAGTTCCTGGTGATACCACAGAGAGTCTCGTGTGTTCATTCAGGAGCGGCTGTGGTGAGCTGACAACAATGACTTCTTTCATCATGGAAAGAAGTGACAAGTGGAGTGCCGCAGGGCTCCGTCCTGGGCCCGGTTCTGTTCAACATCTTTATTAACGACTTAGACGAAGGGTTAGAAGGCACGATCATCAAGTTTGCAGACGACACAAAACTGGGAGGGATAGCTAACACTCCAGAAGACAGGAGCAGAATTCAAAACGATCTTGACAGACTAGAGAGATGGGCCGAAACTAACAAAACGAAGTTCAACAGGGACAAATGCAAGATACTTCACTTCGGCAGAAAAAATGGAAATCAAAGATACAGAATGGGGGACGCCTGGCTTGACAGCAATGTGTGCGAAAAAGACCTTGGAGTCCTCGTGGACAACAAGTTAAACATGAGCCAACAATGTGATGCAGCAGCTAAAAAAGCCAATGGGATTCTGGCCTGCATAAATAGGGGAATAGCGTCTAGATCCAGGGAAGTCATGCTCCCCCTCTATTCTGCCTTGGTCAGACCACACCTGGAATACTGTGTCCAATTTTGGGCACCGCAGTTGAAGGGAGATGTTGACAAGCTGGAAAGCGTCCAGAGGAGGGCAACTAAAATGATTAAGGGTCTGGAGAACAAGCCCTATGAGGAGAGGCTTAAAGAGCTTGGCGTGTTTAGCCTGCAGAAGAGAAGGCTGAGAGGAGACATGATAGCCATGTACAAATACGTGAAGGGAAGTCATAGGGAGGAGGGAGCAAGCTTGTTTTCTGCTGCCCTGCAGACTAGGACGCGGAACAATGGCTTCAAACTACAGGAAAGGAGATTCCACCTGAACATCAGGAAGAACTTTCTCACTGTGAGGGCTGTTCGACAGTGGAACTCTCTCCCCCGGGCTGTGGTGGAGGCTCCTTCCTTGGAGGCTTTTAAGCAGAGGCTGGATGGCCATCTGTCGGGGGTGCTTTGAATGCGATTTCCTGCTTCTTGGCAGGGGGTTGGACTGGATGGCCCATGAGGTCTCTTCCAACTCTTCTATTCTATGATTCTAAGAGGCACATAACACAATGCATAACTTCCCATGTGGCAATTCATATTATGCAATAATGATAAAGAAATTCGGTTGATGTTGCTGCTATTCAACTTAGAAAATAATTAAGAAAAGGAAAATATCAGAGATGTATAAAACTGTACATAGTGTGGACAAAAACGTAACACTAAAACGTGACAACAGTCAATGAAACTGAATGGTAGCAGACTCCAGCCATTTAAAAAGTACTTTTTCTTTGTACCTCACAAAATTATCTCAATATGTCATGATGGCACTAACATAACAATTTTAAAACGTTGTTATACAAATTCATGGAGGGTAAGACTATCACTATTTTCGCATTATTATGATTACAATGTGACCCCCTGATCCACAGATTCAATATCCATGGTTTCAATTACCCACAATTTAAAACAAATTTCCCCCAAAGGGTTTGTGGGCCTCTATAGGCCCTTGGGCTTCCAGCCCAAGTATGATCAAATACAGGGTTTGCTATTATTCAGAGTTTCAGATATCCATTGGGAGAGGCAGTCTTGGAATATATCCCCTGCATATATATGCCATCTTCAGTACTGCTAGTAGTACGCCTTGATATACAAAGTGTTGGGGAACAAGATTAAGAGTGCTTTTGTATAGATATCTGTCTTCAGGTTTCCCCGAAAATAAAACAGTGTCTTATATTATTTTTTCTCCTAAAGACACACTAGGTCTTATTTTCAGGAGATGTCTAGTTTTGCTCTCTTCTCCTCCACCAAGGAAGACGCCTACAGAGTGAAAGAGAAGGAGGGAAAGGTGCGCACCTTTCCCTCCTCACCTTCGTCTTCCTCGGTGAAAGAGGAGAGAGCCATCACCGCCAGGGAAGCCGAAGGAGGGCTCCTCCTTCGCCTTCTTGGGTGGGATAGAGGGCCATCGCCGCCAGGAAAGAAGGGCTTCTCTTTCACCTTCCCGGGCGGGAGAGGGGGCCATTGCCACTGGGGAGGGCTCCTCCTTTGCCTTCCCGTCGCCGCTGGGGAAGGCATGCCTTCCCTTCTCCTTCACCTTCTTCGGCTCCCTCTTCCTAGGTCTAACTTCAGGGGTATTTTTTATTTGGCAATTCCCCCAAACCTCTACTAGGTCTTTTTTTATGGGGATGTCTTATTTTTGGGGAAACACAGTATGAGGTTTGCCACTCTATGAATGAACCAAAAATGCTAAACTAGTCATTTATCTGAACTAGCATAACTCTTACCTCTATATAATTTGTTTCTGCTGCTGTATTTAAGCCTGTGAAGGCTTGCTGTCAGAGTAACGAGGGAAGAAATTTACTTATTGCTCCTACTGTGGTAAATGTCACTCTCCAGACCTGATCTACTGTGCTGAGTAGCGTTCAGAAAGGCAACTGGAAGGAAATGGGAAAGAGTAGAAATCTCCTTATCCGTCTTATAGATGCTCCTCTGTCATTACAAAGTGTTTTCCATCAGTGAAAAGACATCACTTAATGAAACTTAGCAATTCTTAATTACTGAAGTTTGATTTTATACATTTAGCACTTCTAATCTTAACAGTGACATCAGTTTTAGAAAGACCAAATTAAGCTAAATCTATTATTTCCTATATTTCTCATGTTTTGATCCTTTCCTAAAAACCAGTGAAGGTCTCTATATCAATTCACAAATAATAATAATATTTCATAATTCCTTTAAGAAAAGTAATATAAATAAATGTCACCTAGTCTGGTAACTGGTTAATTTTCTCCCTTATTTTCCATGTTAAAAAAAATATATAATTTTTTAGAAATTTTAAAGTCACCAGGGGGTGGGTGGTAAAGGTTTCCCCTGATGAGGAGAGTAACAAGTGATGAGAAAAATATGTGACATTTATTTTGTGCATCATATATTGATCTATAGTCACTTCAAGAGCATAAATGTACTGTGTGTAAACTGAATTCTTCATAAAACATTAACATCTGACTACAATAAATTTTAAAGTACATTTTACTGAGGTAATAATTACAAACGTACTAACTGAAATTAGATCTACAAGAGCTTAACTTTAGTGCCACTTCACTTATTGCAGTTTCTGAGATTAAAGTAAAAGGATAAAGGGTAGAAATATCATAATAAACAAATTGTGTATTATTAACTTTTTCTAAATTTATTCTGATTCATTTTGTATAACATTCAGAAACATCTAAATATTAAAGGTCTGCCAACTCCATACAAATGTCTCTATTATTTCTTAACTGTGGGCCTATCTACACAGCCAGATAATAGTGTAGATGGTGCATTAGCCTGCAGAGCCCAAATGACACATCAGGCTAACGCGATTTACCAGTTAATCTAGGTTTATTATGGGTTAAACTAACTTTTTCTAATGCAGTGGCTGTGGAGACTGCTATTGGGGATTCCCATGCGCACTCCCCAATGGCAGTCTCCACAGCTATCCCACGCTCCCTAGGCTGCTTGGCAGGGATGGCAGTGCCAGCCTTCACTCCATGCACCATGTTTTCCCCAAAATGACGGAAACAGCTTGCCTCTGCTTCCCCCAGTATTTGTATTGCTACTAAAAAATCAATGGTTCATATAGTCACCCCTCCCACCAGACCCACAGATTTTGCATCCAAGGACTGAAAATATTCCAAATAAATAAATGAATTCCAAACCCCAAACTCATATCAGGACTTTGCAATTTTACATTGGGGACACCATTTCACTATGCAATTGTATATATTGGGATTTGGTCTTTCATGAATTTTGGAATTCATGGGGAGTCCCGGAACCAAATGCCAGCAGATACCAAGGAGCCACTGTACGTATATCAATCTCTCTCCTTTAGCTTATACACTATTTCTTGCTATTTTTCAATATTGTTTTTTCAACCCAGTGATCAAGTGGCCCCTTTCCCTCAGTCATTAATTTTCTATGTTATTGTTATTATTAGTTATTGCATAAATTAACATTTCTTTCTTCCCTCTGCAACAAATCAAAGTCGCACCTGCCTCAGACTTAATGCAGAGCTGCTGTAATTCCATACAGCTGTATCACTGTAGCCAGAATGAGAGGATGTCTAAAAGGATATAATTCATTGACCACTGATAGACCTCAGATGATGATATAAACACATTGCATCTGACTACAGGGACATAAAAACCAGGCACTTCTCCCATCCCATAGGTCTCCAGCAGGCACAAAACGGCCATGGGGACTGGAGCAGCTCTACAACAACTCCAGGTGCAGTGCTGAATGACCAGCTGTGGCATGTGAAACTGCTACACTGTGGTGAGCGATACAGTATTCCAAACATAGACAGCTATATGTTTTGGTTAAACACTGAAACATATGTGCAAGGCTGCTTACCTATCCATATTTTTCTCAGCATTCATTTTAAATCATTTGTTCCTTAAACCTTCTCTTTTCAATCTATATTTGGTTTGCCAGTCTTTCTCCCCAATCATTATTTTGAGAAAAATTATCTTTCTGAGATTAAACTGAGTTTATTGTCCTAAGGAATTGTGCATTTTCATGTAAGTTGGATGTGATATGACTGTGGTCACTGTATTAAAATGACTTGGCCTATGTACCATGTCCTTCACAACGTCAAGTCTGCAATTTTAAACTCATTTTGCATGATTAATAAATTAAAAGGAACTTATCCTTTCTATGGTGAAAGTGTTGTAGTTGGGTCAAGGGGCAGCTTTGGTACTACTACTAGTAGGAGAAAAAGGGGTAACAGGGAACAGGTGTCTGATGAAGAACAGCAAGTAAAAAGGATTCGTGAAA
The DNA here is from genome assembly GCF_035594765.1 of Anolis carolinensis. Taxonomy (NCBI): domain Eukaryota; kingdom Metazoa; phylum Chordata; class Lepidosauria; order Squamata; family Anolidae; genus Anolis; species Anolis carolinensis. Next base: position 225,684,733 of record NC_085841.1, read on the forward strand.
TACTTATGGCTCCCTCTGAGGATGAAACGTTTGAAGGATTCTCTAATGGGAAAGAGGAAATTCTAGAGGATGATGAATTGACAGAGAGTAGAGGGATTAAAAGGTCAACTCGGAAGCAAGAGTCTGATGGGGAGAGGGAAAGAAAGAAGATCCGGGAAATACTTATGGCTCCCACAGAAGATGAAACGTTTGAGGGTTTTTCTGGGGATGATGGGTCTGGGAGTGAGATGGAGAATACTGACTGGACTCAAGTAAGTGTGGATGATGAGCCAGCTCATGGAGCTGCATCAGGGGATTGGCAAGCCTCTCATACTCCTGGGACATGGGGAGATCTAAGTCTTGGACGGAGATGGAGGGACTTGAGAGATGCGGGGTGAGGCCCTCTAACAAGATCAAGATCAGCTGCAAGGAATAAGGAGGTCTCATCAGGTTCAGACTCCGATGAGTAAGTTAAAAGTGGAGTTTGGAGAATGGTTGCCTCGCAGAAAGCAAGGTGTCTTTTGGGACGTTGCTTTGTTGTTGCCTGTCTCCTTGGGTCCTAGCTGTACAGCTTCGTATGTTCCTGTGTCTGGTCTACTTCCGATTGGTGTTCCTGGCTCTTCTACTCCGGTCTGTTCCTTGGTGACAACTTTGCTTGCTCCCGCTTCAGCGTTTCCTGCTCTGGCAATCCGTTTGGTGTTCCTGGTTCTTCGACTCCGGTCTGTTCCTTGGTGACAACTTCGCAGTGTTCTCTGCTTTGGCGCCCCGTTTGGCTCTTCTGGCTCTTCGACTCTGGTTTGTTTCCTGGTGGCATCGCTCGCTCCCGCTCTCCCTGCTTTGGCGTTCCGTTTGGCGTTTTTGGCTCTTGACTCCAGTTTGCTTCTCGACAACGGCTTTGGACATCCCCAGCAGTTTCTGGCTTTGTTTTAAGAGCAGTTTAACTCTTTTGACTCTCTGTGCCACAGCGTTGCATGGCATTTGTTTTCCGGAACGTTTTGACTGTGTTTAAACCGGATTATATGGCTAAATAATCTGGATTATCTTTATACTCCTATTTTAGTGCCTTTTGTTGCTGAAACTACTTCCTTTTGTTTATAACACTGAAGTTAATAAATGTTTGTTAACACTATTTGTGCATGTGGCACTTTAAGAGGAGTCTGTGTCTTGACAGAAAGTTAAAACTAGCTGCAACTATAATCACCTGCGATTTCTATTCAATTCACTGGGACTTACCTGTGTGGAAGTATGCATATATAAAGCAGTTTGAGTACCAGATTTGGGTGGAAAGGATGGATATATATAGTTAATAATAATGCAAGTATTCTGATACAGATCAAGCTTTTATATTTAGAAGCCATGTCTTATATGTCTCTAGAAAGAAGATGATGTTGCCTTTTCCCCCTGGTCATGCTGAAGATAAAAATGCCAGACCTAATCCATTGAACTGATTAAATTCAGTCACTTGAAACTTCATTCCCATTAGGCCAGTCAAAACACAGAATTCCTTCCATGTGGAATGCAAACACTGTGGAAGATGAAACCCTGCTGTAAGCAAGCCACATTGAAAGGTGAAAGTTCCCAGGAAAAATTATCCAGAAGTGGCAGCTAATTAAATAGGGTAGTTGCATTCAGATGATTCTCAAGTGCAAGGTGATGTGGTTGTGCCAGGTCAAAACACCATTTCCTCCAATTCCAGTTTCTGAAATTGGAGGGGCTATTTTGAGTACTTACCAAAAAAAATAGAGTAAGATTTTATTTCCAAGAATGTCCATTTCTGTTTAGTGGAATCAGACAGCTAACTCCAGTTTAACACAAATAAGACAACAGAATATAAGTTTATGCTATGACTCTGCCATCAGTGAAGTAAATTATGTTATTTATACTAATTTTAGTATGTTTATTATACTTATTTTATATATTAAAAGACACAGGAATCTAATTCCATTTTCCTGCAAACCTTGGGAGGGTCCCAGGTCTAATACATAACCAATTTGATAAGTGCTATAATCTGATCTCACTGTCTGAGGACTTCTCCACTCTCAATTTTAAGATGAATAAAAGGCAAAAACTATCAACCACCCTGAGTCCCTTTGCAGAGATAAGGCAGTATATAAATATGGTGGTATTATTATTATTATTATTATTATTATTATTATTATTATTATTATTATCAACTGCTTGCTTCCTCCTTCATGTACCACTTCTGATAAAGATGTCAGAAAAACATACAAAATATTGTGTAACCTCTGCTTAAGCCTAATAAAGGTATTTTGTAACACAAATTTCAGCATTTGTGTTTTTGCCATCATATCCACTTTTCGTTTTTCCACATTTCATGCAGTACCTTGCAGTTAGCAGAGGTATATCAGTTTGGATTACTAGATGAAGAGATTTTTTAAAAAATAAGATTATCTCGGGTCTTTTTAAAAGTTGTATCACTGCCTTACAATATTAAAAGGCAAACTGCTGACCAAGTTACAGAAACACATAATCACCAATGTTAGTAATTAACAGAACTAGGTACTAAAATGGAACTAAAATGTTCCCCATGTACAACTTCCTAAGAGAATGCTTGTTTCACATTAATAAACACACAACTGATAGAGGTAGTCACAAGTGTCCTGAAGTTTTCTTTCAACAGAAAAAGAGAACAAGCAAAACTCAGTGAGAATATAAAGCCAACTCAACTGTCTTTCAATTACAATGAAACCATGACTATAATTTTGAAGGTAAATGCTTAATCCCCAGATTTAGAACCACCTGACAAGAGTAGACAGCAGCAAGGGCCAAACAAATTTCACCCTAATGAAGTTTGCCACCTGCCATAAATTTTTTTTTTTGTGTCAGGAGCAACCTGAGTCGCTTCTGATGCCATAATTATAAGCTGTCATCATATTTTCTAGGGAGCCATGAGCAGGGGCTCTTAAGAAGCTGCCAACACCAGCACCTGGAATACCAGACTTGTCTACTACCATCTTGTCCACTTCCATCTTTTCTGCCACTTGGAAGCAGTTGACACATTGCAGGTAGCACTAGACTGACAACTGCTTCCAGTAGCTGAAAACCCCCTGTAAGTTAGGCCAAGCTTTCTTGGAAATTGGTGGGTGGGAGTATCAATAATGGATGAGGATAAGTACAGTAGAGTCTCGCTTATCCAACATTCTGGATGATCCAACGCAGTCTGCCTTTTAGTAGTCAGTGTTTTGGTAGTCAAGGTTTTCAATACATTGCGATGTTTTGGTGCTAAATTTGTAAATACAGTAATTACTACATAACATTACCGTGTATTAAACTGCTTTTTCTGTCGATTTGTTGTAAACCATGGTGTTTTGGTGCTTAATTTGTAAAATCGTAACGTAATTTGACGTTTAATAGGCTTTTCTTTAATCCCTCCTTATTATCCAACATTTTCGCTTACCCAACGTTCTGCTGGCCCATTTATGTTGGATAAGTGAGTCTCTACTGTAGTTGCATCTGAAGGAATCTCCAATTAATCACATGATTAAAATTTTATTCATTGTGAAATTTTGTCTAAAAATACAAAACATATAAAAAATCCCATTCAAAATAATGTCTACTACACAACTAAAAATTTACTCAACGTACATTTCTGAACCTGCTTAACTTTGTTCAATTTGATGGATTTCTTCTCCATGTAAGATTACACTATCAGACTGGAATCCAATTTACTTCAAAATAAGTTTCCATTAAAATAATGGAACTTATACTTAAAGTATTCAACACTGAGATTTATGCTTATATGATCAATTAATCAGGCAATTACAGTTTCAAAACAATCTGTAACAAATTACATCCAGCAGCATTTTGGGGCATTTTTATGAAGATGGCTTCAACAAAATTGCTAATCTTCTTCTAAATATATAAAAGGAGAATGGCGTCGCTCCACCGGGCAAAACAACAAAACTAAAGGCCCCCCAACCTAGAAAATTGACATCACAACCCCTCATCCACGTCTCTACGTTCTTACAAACAAACTACACATCCCCAACCTCCATGGGGCCAAAAAAACCCCAAAAACCGGAATGCTCCATCTGTGCCTGCGCCAAAGGCCAATCCGAGCACAGACAGCACAACCCCCACCCCTCCCTTCAACGGCCCCTCTCGTGCGCAATCCTTTTTGCGCCACAAACGTCGCTGCCATTTACCACACCGTCCACACCATCCCAGAAACAAGAACACGCCAGCCGCCCAGCTTCCTTTCTCTTAAAAAAAAACCCCAACAATCCCCCCCCCCCGGCCACCGGAGCCACCATCACTCACCTTCCCTGAGACGTTTTTCACCTCCAAACCGCCCTCCCCCCAGCCGCAGGAGCCACCATCACTCACCTTCCCTTCCCCACTTCTGCCGTCCACAGCTCTCACCTCCCCCCACCAGAGATAAAAGCAGGGAAGAAGAAGAAAGTCTCTCCACAGCCAAAAACACACTACAACAACAAGGTACGTTCCAAAATGCAGCCATCAGGGACATCACCAAGGGGAAAGAGACACCATGGGACAGCAAGATCCCCACAAAAACTACAGAACTTAAAAAACTTCAGGGGAAGGAAGGGAAAAGGGGAGGGAGACAACGCCATACACACAAACAAACAAAAACACTGCCATCAGACAGAGGGGAAAAAGGGGAAGCCCCATACTAAAAATACAACACTACAACCATTACACTTACAAAATTCCTCAAATACACATTCAGACATACCAGACAGGAAACAATCACAGCCAGTTAACACCTCTCAGTAAAGGATTCTTCCATGTACTAACCAGGCAGACCTTGAAGCTGCATGCCTATTCAATGCTAATCAAGGACATCCATGGCAATATCCACACCTCCCTCAACCAGACAACAGTTCTTTCTACCACACTGGACGTTATTCTACACATAGATCAACCCCTTTGTGACTCACCTTGATTAACACTGAACAGCCTTGCAGCTTCAAAGCCAGGATACCTCCCAGGCCACAGCAAAACAAAAAAAAACAACAAAAAACCAAAAAAAAACAAAAAAAAAACACCACTTCAGTGTGGATTTCAAACCATTATGTAGAAGGGGCCTCATATAATCCTGTTCCAGGCAAATCATATAACATTATCAATATAACATGTAATAATTACTGTGCTCTAATAAGAATACAGAACAATATAATCTCTAAAATCAGGACACTAAATAAACAACAACACTCAGAACACAGGGGAATTCCAGACAGGAAACAGCCAGGCCCAGCTAACACCTCCCAACAAAGGATTCCCTCAGGCAGGAAGCAGCCAGGCTTGGAAGCTGCAAGACCATTCAATGCTAAACAACTTAAATAATCACACCCAGCTAACACGTCCCAGTAAAGGATTCTTCCAGGTACTAACCAGGCAGACCTTGAAGCTGCATGCCTATTCAATGCTAATCAAGGAGATCCATAGCAACACTTGCCTCAACCAGATAACAGTTATTTCTACCACACTGCACGTTATTCCACAGATATATCAACCCCTTTGTGGCCCACCTTGATTAACACTGAACAGCCTTGCAGCTTCAAAGCCAGGCTTTGCAAACCACGAGGCTACTCCATCTCATTCAACCTGGCCTAGCAAGGATGCCCTATGTAGATAACGGCCAGGCTTTGAAGCAGCGAGGCTATTCACTGCAATTCCAATTGGCCACAGCAACACGTGGCAGGGCACAGCTAGTTCATTTATATAATACATACTAGCATATTTATTAAAAATGGGTTTTTTTAGGAATAAATCTTTGCAATTTTATTATTCCATTTTCCATAAACTGGCATTTATACATTGAATGAACTATCAAAATATCTGCTCTCTTTTAGACAAACTGAAATGCAAGAAGAGCCAGAGATATGTAAACACACCTTGATTGTAGTTTATCTTTACAGCACATACTTATTAATTCATCATCCAAGATACAAGAGAGTTAGCAGTGTGGAATACACAGTAATGCAAGGAGAAAACATTGGGGCTATAACCATGAGTTATAAATCAAAAGCTAGCCTGCGTATTTTAACAGCCAAAAGAGAAAGCCAATCACAAAAATGAGCAACCCTTTTTTGACAGTCACAACCTTAGGGAATCCAATCAAAACACAGTGAGGCGGAGATAGCTTTTCATTGAAGAAATTCTTGAGGACACATTTACTACCAATTCTGCATGCAAACACAACCACATTATGGGCTGGTTTGTACGAAAGCAAGCCAGTGTCAACATCTGAAACATACATGTTTCAACACTGGGAGTGTTGAAGCAGTATCCAAGCATCACAATATTACAGATCAGATATTTTCACAGAAGATGTACTGAGACACTGCAACGGTATAACAACAGAAATTCAAAATAAAATCTGAAGCACAGATGAGAACTGACAAAAACCTCTTCACACTTTCAGCAGATTCTACACATAGGAATTCAAAATAAAATCCAAAATATTCATAAAATGCAAAACTCCACAACTTGAGATGAGAACAAATGGAAAAATGGTGTTTGCACCTTCAGCACATTACATACATTCAATTACCAGGAGGAAATATCTTTAATCAAGACTCAATTCAGTTCCAACTGCACCAGAGGTCTTTTACAATTAGTTTTCAGGCTACAATTTTATGCATGCATATATATTTGGGATTAAGTCTGGTAAAAAAAAAATATCTGCAAGACACATGTACAGGATTCTGCAAAAAAAATTGTTTCAGTAATAGAAACAGAATATAATGAAAGATCGTTCACTCACACGTATAAGCACAAATCACAGAGACAAGACATCTTTATTTGTGTTTTACAAAAACAAGCAAAACTACTGACAGCTTAAACTCTGTTTCCTATACTCTGAAAATGGGAAGGTAGCCACTCCATCTGCGCACCAATACATGTGTGTATACAAATACATTCACTGCCTATTAGACACATTGCTTCATTAAAATCATATAGAAATACATCAGATTAACAGTATATGTATTCGTATACAAACACACATATTCACTGCCTAGTAGCTATAACATTACTTCATTAAACCCATACAGAAATACATCAAAGTACCAGTAAAAAATATGTGTGAATTGTATACAAACACAATCACTTCCTAGTAAACACAGTGATGTTGCATTAAAATTATACAGAAATACAACAGGGCACCTGTGTATGTGTGCATTTGTATACAAACAAATTCACTGCTTAGTAAATACGATAGTAAAAGGTAAAGGTTTTCCCCTGACGTTAAGTCCAGTCGTGACCGACTCTGGGGGTTGGTGCTCATCTCCATTTCTAAGCCGAAGAGCCGGCATTGTCCGTAGACACCTCCAAAGTCATGTGGCCAGGATGACTGCATGAAGCACTGTTACCTTCCCGCCGTAGCGATACCTATTTATCTACTCACAATTTGCATGTTTTCAAACTGCTAGGTTGGCAGGAGCTGGGGCTAACAGCGGGTGCTCATTCCACTCCCGGGATTTGAACCTTGGACCTTTAGGTCTGCAAGTTCAGCAGCTCAGCGCTTTAACATACTGCGCCACCACCAGGGGCCCCAATAAATATGATACTGGACTAAAATTATACAGACGTACACCAGAGAACCAGTATATGTGTGTTTTTGTATACAAACATATCCACTGCCTAGTAAACACAATGTTGTTGCATTAAAAGTATACACAAATACACAAGGGCACTAGTCTATGTGCACATTTGTATTTAAACACATTCGTTGACTAGCAAACACAACATTGTTTCATGAAAACTATACAGAAATGCATCAAAGCACCAGTTTATGTGTGTATTAGTATACAAACACATTCACTGCCTAGTAAATATGTTATTGCATTAAAAGTATAAATACACCAGGGCACCAGTATATGTGTGCACTTATATGCAAACATATCCACTGCCTAATAAACAAAACAATGTTGCATGAAAATCATATAGAAATGCATCAAAGCCCTAGTGTATATGTGTGCATTTGTATACAAAGACATCCACAGAACGCTGTTGCATTAAAAGGATACACAAATACATGGGGGCACCAGTGTATGTGTGCATTTGTTTGTATAGACAAATACACGGGGGCACCATTATATGTGTGCATTTGTACACAAATGTACCCACTGCCTAGTAAACATAACAATTGTGCATGAAAATGATTTTTAAAAAAAAGTTGTTGCATGAAAAGTACACACAAATATACCAGGGTACCAGTATATGTGTGCATTTGTATACAAACACATCCACTGCCTAGTAAACAGAATGTTGTTGCATGAGAAGTATACACAAATACACGGGTGCACCAGTGTATGTGTGCATTTGTATAGAAACACATCTACTGCCTAGTAAACAGAACGTTGTTGTATGAAAAGTATACACAAATACACGGGGGCACCAGTATATGTGTGCATTTGTATACAAACACATCCACTGCCTAGTAAACAGAACGTTGTTGCATGAAAAGTATACACAAATACACGGGGGCACAAGTGTGTGCATTTGTATACAAACACATCTACTGCCTAGTAAACAGAACGTTGTTGTATGAAAAGTATACACAAATACACGGGGGCGCCAGTATATGTGTGCATTTGTATACAAGCACATCCACTGCCTAGTAAACAGAACGTTGTTGTATGAAAAGTATACACAAATACACGGGGCACCAGTGTATGTGTGCATTTGTATACAAACACATCCACTGCCTAATAGACACAACGATGTTGCATTACAATCATGTGGAAACAGCACCCCGCTTCTACATGGGCTCGCCACTTTTAAACCTTCACAAGCCGGCACAACAAGCGGGGCTTCTAGGTATATCAAGATTCGAACGAGAGAGACGTCCAAGGAAGCCGGGACTGGAGGCCTCGCGCACTCCGCTAGTAGCGCCCGGCGCGCGCTCTCCCTGCCATTCAGGGCCATTCCGCCTGCGCTGCTCTGCTCTTACGGCAGCCAGCGCGAGGGCCAGCCCCCACCTCCCTCCCTCCGCTCATCAAAACACTCCGCCAAGAAGATGGCGGAGGCAAGGCCCCGCTTACGGCGCCGGAGCCGGGCTTACGCTGCGCCGCTGGCGTAGGACCCCATAGGGAGCGCGCGCCGCAGCGTGCGTAGCGGCGCTTGGTGAATGCCAATGGCCTCCTCCTCCTCCTTCCCCGCGAGGGGAGGGGGAAAGGCCTGATAAACAATGGCGGCGGCGCAAATCCCCCCCCAGCCCCAACCCGAATCCTTACCGATTCCTCCTCCTTCTCCATGCCTGTGGGCATCTGCGGCACGGCGCGGTTGATGGAGACGCAGTCGTTGAGGTCGGGCATGTCCTTGCCGCGGTAGATGGGCAGCGGTTTGGCGGCGTCTAGCGCCCGGGCGCGGAAGGAGAGTTTGCTCATGGTGTCGCTCCCTCACAATCAGCACACCCGGAGGCAGGGAGGGAGGGAGAGGGGGGGCTCGCTACGACGACGGCGGCGCCGCGCCGGCCTCCTCCGCCGCCTCCTCCGCCGCCTCCTCGGCCTCCCAGCCGCTCCCGGACCCGGCCCGACACACCATGGAGAGCCCCGCCGCCCAGAGCCGCCCGCAGCCCTAGCTCCGCGCTCGACCCGCTCCCTGCGCCATGGCAAACATGGCCGACATTAACCAAAGCGGCCAGCGATCCCGGCAGCCAACGCGAGAGCGAGCGAGAGGGAGAGAGAGAGAGAGCGCGCGCGAGACACACACACACACAGAGCGAGCGAGAGAGAGAGAGAGAGCGCGCGGGCGGAGGGGAGGGGGCGCTCTCTGAGGAGAAGGAGGGGGAATAGAGGAGGAGGAGGGTGCGCGCGCAGCCTCGCCTCGCGAAGGGGAGAGAGCGAGACAGAAAGGGAAGGCTGACGGCTGGGCGAAAGAGAGAGGCTGGTTGGAGGAACTCAGGGAAGGAGACTGACTGGACCAAACTGGGATGCTTAAAAAAGTAAATACTGTATTAATATATATATACACGCACACATATGGGAGACTCTCAGACTAAAAAAATATATATTAATATATACACCCACATATATGTGAGAGACTCTCAGACTAAAAAAGTAATTTTTATATATATATATATATATATATACACACACAGTTAAAATTTCTGGAAGAAACATTAACAACCTTAGGTATGCAGATGATACCACTCTGATGGCTGAAAGTGAGGAAAAGCTGAGGAGCCTTATCACCAAGGTGAAAGAAGAAAGTGCAAAAGCCGGGCTGCAGTTAAACATCAAGAAAACCAAGATCCTGGCAACCAGACCAATTGACAACTGGCAAATAGAGGGAGAAAACGTGGAAGCAGTGACAGGCTTTATATTTTTAGCTGCAAAGATCACTGCAGATGCAGACTGCAGCCAGGAAATCAGAAGACGTCTACTTCTTGGGAGGAGAGCAATGGCCAACCTTGATAAAATACTGAAAAGCAGAGACATCACACTGGCAATGAAGGTCCGCATAGTGAAAGCAATGGTATTCCCCATAGTAACCTATGGCTGCGAGAGCTGGGCCATAAGGAAGGCTGAGCGAAGGAAGATAGACGCTTTTGAACTCTGGTGTTGGAGGAAAATCCTGAGAGTACCTTGGACCGCAAGAAGATCCAACCACTCCATCCTCCAGGTAATAATGCCCGGCTGCTCACTGGAGGGAACGGTATTAGAGGCAAAGTTGAAGTATTTTGGCCACATCATGAGAAGACAGGAAAGCTTGGAGAAGATCCTGATGCTGGGGAAAATGGAAGGAAAAAAGAAGAGAGGACGACCAAGGGCGAGATGGATGGACGGTATCCTTGAAGTGACTGGCTCAACCTTGAAGGAACTGGGGGCGGTGACGGCCGACAGGGAGCTATGGCGTGGACTGGTCCATGAGGTCATGAAGAGTCGAAAATGACTGAACGAGTGAGACGACGACACACATACATATCTATGAGAGACACTCTGAGAGACTAAAAAGCAATATATATATATATATACACACACACACACACACACACATATATGAGAGATACTCACAGAGACTAAAAAGTAAATACAAACACCCACACATATATATATGAGAGACACTCTCATAGATTAAAAAGTTATATATACAGTATATATACACTTATCCAACATAAATGGGCCAGCAGAACGTTGGATAAGCGAATATGTTGGCTAATAAGGAGGGATCAAGGAAAAGTCTATTAAACACCAAATTAGGTTATGATTTTACAAGTTAAGCACCAAAAAATTATGTTATACAACAAATTTGACAGAAAAAGTAGTTCAATATGTAGTAATGCTATGTAGTAATTACTGTATTTACAAATTTAGCACCAAAATATCACGATGTATTGAAAACATTGACTACAAAAAAGTGTTGGATAATCCAGAATGTTGGATAAGTGAATGTTGGATAAGTGAGACTACTGTATGTATATACACACACACATATATTAGAGACACTCAGAGAGGCTAAAAAATTAAATATGTAAATACACACATGAGAAACTCAGTAACTAAAGTAAATATTTCTATATACACACACATATACAGTAGAGTCTCACTTATCCAAGATAAACAAGCCGGCAGAACCTTGGATAAGCGAACATCTTGAATAATAAGGAGGGATTAAGAAAAAAGCCTATTAAACATAAAATTACTTAATGATTTTACAAATTAAGCACTGAACATCATGTTTTACAAGAAATTGACAGAAAAAGCAGTTCAATACACAGTAATGTTATGTAGTAATTACTGTATTTATGAATTTAACAGCAAAACATTGCAACATTTACTACAAAAACAATTACTACTAAAAGGCAGACTGCCTTGGATAATACAGAACCATGGATAAGTGAGACTACTGTATATGAGAGACACTCTCACAGAGTGCAAATTATGGTGGAAACTAAGTATTTGGTCACCTACAAACAAGCAAAATTTCAGGGTCTCACAGACCTGCAACTTCTTTAAGAGGCTCCTCTGTCCTTCACTCATTACTTGCAGTAATGGCACCTCTTTGAACTTGTTATCAGTATAAAAGACACCTGTCCACAACCTCGAGCAGTCACACTCCAAACTCCACTATGGTGAAGACCAAAGAGCAGTTGAAGGACACCAGAAACTAAATTGTAGCTCTGCACCAGACTGGGAAGACTGAATCTGCAATAGACAAGCAACTTGGTATGAAGAAATCAACTGGGGGAGCAATCATTAGAAAATGAAAGCGATACAAGACCACTGATAACCTCCCGCAATCTGGGGCTCCACGCAAGATCTCACCCCATAGGGTCAATATGATCACAAGAACAGTGAGCAAAAATCCCAGAACCACATGGGGGGACTTAGTGAATGACCTGCAGAGAGCTGGGACCATAATAAAGGTTACCGACAATAACACACCATGCCGCCAAGGACTCAGATCCTGCAGTGCCAGACATGTCCCCCTGCTTAAGCCAGTATATGTCTGGGCCTGAATGAAGTTTGCTAGAGAGCATTTGGATGATCCAGAAGAGTATTGGGAGAATGTCATATGGTCAGATGAAGCCAAAGTGGAACTGTTTGGCAGAAATACAACCCGTTGTGTTTGGAGGAGAAAGAATGCAGAGTTGCATCCAAAGAACACCATCCCTACTGTGAAGCATGGGGGTGGCAACATCTGGCTTTGGGGCTGTTTCTCTGCAAAGGGACCAGGGCGACTGATCGGTATGCATGAAAGAATGAATGGGGCCATGTATCGAGAGATTTTGAGTGCAAACCTTCCATCAAGGGCAATGAAGATGAAACTTGCTGGGTCTTTCAGCATGACAATGATCCCAAGCACACTGCCACAGCAACAAAGGAGTGGCTTTGTAAGAAGCATTTCAAGGTCCTGGAGTGGCCTAGCCAGTCTCCAAATCTCAACCCTATAGAAAACCTTTGGATGGAGTAGAAAGTCTGTCTTGCCCAGCGACATACCAGCAACAGTGTGTGCCAGCCTTGTGAGGACTTACAGAAAACGTTTCACCTCTGTCATTGACAATAACGGATATATAACGAAGTATTGAGATGAACTTTTGTTATGGACCAAATACAGTACTTAGTTTCCACCATAACTTGCAAATAAATTAATGAAAAATCAGACAATGTGATTTTCTGAATGTGTTTTCTCATGTTGTCTCTCATAGTTGAGGTCTACCTATGATGTCAATTACAGGCCTCTCTCATCTTTTTAAGTGGGAGAACTTGTACAATTGGTATCTAACTAAATACTTCCCCCCCCCCACTGTATACAAATGAGAGAGACTCAGAGAGACTAAAAAGTAAATACACACACACACACACACACACATGTGAGAGACACTCAGAGTCACACATATGTATGAGAGAAACTCTCTAAAAAGTAAATCTTAATATGAGAGAGGTGCTCAGTCTTCCTCTAATATTTGCATTTTACAGAGACTAAAAAAGTAAATATTAATATATATTAGTATATATAAACACACACATATATGAGACACTCAGATTGTTAGAGTGGTCCATCATTTCTATGTTCTCAGAGAATATGCTGTGTCCAGGTTGGTTCATCAAGTGCTCTGCTATGGCTGACTTTTCTGGTTGAAGAAGTCTGCAGTGCCTTTCATGTTCCTTGATTTGTGTTTGGGCAATTCTGCGTTTGGTATAGGTAGACTCTTGCAGAGGTGAGAGGATCTGTTGTCCTTAGTCTAATATCTTCCGAGGGAAATGCTCAAGGCTCTTAAACAGAGAATATTAGGTGAGCGTTGATTGTTTATATTAAGGCTGATTTTGTAAAATATTCCAGAGTTTCAAGTGAAGGGTTTATTTGTGATAAGGTTTTCTCAATCTAGCCTTTTTAAAAAGCTGTCCTTGGTGCTGAATCAGTTCTCTAAACCTTTTAAAAACCTGCATTGGTGCTGAATCCTGTCTTCAGCACATTGTACAGTTCCAAATTCAAACTACACTGTAGAGTCAATGCAGTTTGGTGTCATTTGACTGCTGCGGCTCAAGGCTATGAGATCATGAGAGTTGTAGTTTAACAAAGTCTTTAGCCCAGTGAGTCTCATGCTATGGGTCCCCAGATATTTTGGCCTTCAACTCCCAGAAATCCTAACAGCTGGTAAACTGACTAGGTTTTCTGGGAGTTGTAGGCCAAAACATCTGGGGACCCACAAGTTGAGAACAGCTGCTTTAGCCTTCTCCACCGGAGAGAGCTGGTGCCTCACCAAACTACAAATCCCCTGACTCCATAGTATTGAGCCACGGCTGTCAATGTGGTACCAAAATGCATTCTTTCTACAGTGTAGATGCTCCTTCATGCACCCAATTTGATGAGCATGTATTTTATACAAATATTAATAATAATGCATTTATTACCCATCTCTCCTGATGGCTTAGAACAAATATATACCTCTTAAGAGGCATACAGTCAAGAGCTTCTCCTTAGAGAGGTTTCACATGGGACATAGCATGCTCCTTCAGATACATAGTCACTACTTGCTGTAATGAAGTATGAATTTTGGTTTACAGATGTTATGTTTAATTATAGGTATATGTTTGGAATGGGTAAGTATTAGAGTTACCAGTGCGTGGGGGATGGTAGCCAGCTCAGCATTCTGAGGCAGGTTGCCATAGAAACGTAGATGCTTCTGTAGAAATGTAACTATTTCGAAGCTAGCAAGAAAGGGGTGGAGCTAGCTAGATGAAAAAGGAGGGAATGTTTTAAAAAGAGTAGAGTCTGTGATCAGGGGAATCACAGGGAAGTTCAAATCTCAGTCTGTGATCAGGGGAATCACAGGGAAGTTCAAAACTCAGTCTGTGATCAGGGGAATCACAGAGAAGTTAAAATCGCAATCTGTGATCTGAGAGTCACAGGGAATAGACTGGTTCCAGGTTAGGGAAACCAGGGAAGCTCAGATCTCTAGTTGTGTCATATTAAGCAAGTCAAGGATTTATTGGTAGAGTCTGAGTGGTAAGGGGAAGCAATCCCAGTTAGATCCAAAGTGATCAGTTGATAGCATTGGTTGTAAGAGAAGAAAAAGGTTTAAACTGCTCAAGGAAAGGAGAAAGTCTTTTGAAAGTAGATTCATCATATGTATTATTGTAACTGTTGAAGAAAGTGTAACTCTTAAGTGAGAAACTACATTGAAACCACTAAGCTCTGTGCCTGAATAAATTTGTTATTGTTCTTTCAACATCCAAGTCTTTGTCGCATATATTCTAAACCAAGTTACACACCCTTTAAAGTAAAAGGTCTCCTCCCTGCGTCTTTGGTGGTTGCATCGTTACAATTTGGTGGCAGTCGTTACAAATTTTTCACAAATTGGTGGCAGTGGTGGAATAAAAATTTTCCCCCTGCCTGAAAGAGCCTTAGTCGTGCTTAGTCCTTTACACTTGCATACATATGTCTGCATACATATATGCCTGAGCAGGACAGTGTGATACACATACCATAGCTGTGGCCTGTTCTACAAGTATAACTGAAAGCTATACACAGCCTTCCTCAAGATTTCTTTGTGGTGCATCTACACTGCAGAATTAATGCAGTTTGGCACCACTTTAAGTGCCATGTCGCAATGCAATGGAATCAAGGATGTTGTAGTTTGGTGAGATGCCTGCACTTTTTGGCATAGAAGGCTAAAGGCTTTGTAAAACTATAACTCTAGGATTCTATAGCATTGAGGCATGGCAGCTAAAGTGGTGTCAAATTGCAGTAATTTTACAGTTCAGATGCACCCATTGAGGGATATACTGCAGAGACACTTGCCTCGTATACTCTTGAGTGATGAAACTCAAAGTACATATTTTAGTAGACAAACAGGAACAGAAGAATTCTTCCATTTGTGGAGAACTGATAACTCTCCAGTTTTTAATTGTTTGTTTATGTATGTATTTTGCACAGGGGATCCAAGACGAGTCTAAACTCAATGTAGTATTACTTGAAAGAGAAACTAGTATGACAGTTTATATCCTAGATGTGAAAGTATGGTAAACTTGGTACCCCGTCCTCCTCTATTATTGGCATTGTGAGGGCTAAGAATGGTACTGAATGACTGAACTATAGTTAATCATTTCTTAATGCAGGGGTCCTCAAACTTTTTAAGTGGAGGGCCGATTCATGGTCCCTCAGATTGTTGAGGGGCTGAATTATCATTTGAAAAAAACCCAAACAAATTCCTATGCTCACTGCACATGTCTTATTTGTAGTGCCCCAAAAAAACCAAAAACAAAACCCAGCAACAATTATTTATTTATTAGCAACATTTATACCCCACCATCTCTCACCCCAAAGGGGACTCAGAGCGGCTTACAAGTTGTATGTACATACAATATATTATATTATTAGCATAGCACAATATTAGCATTATATATTACTATATTGTACTATACCATTATATCGTAATATTATTAGTATTATATTTAATATATAATATATAAATAATATTATTATATTATACAATATTATTATATTGTATTATTATTATTAGCCCCCCTGAGTCCCCTATTGGGTGAGAAGGACGGAGTAGAAATACTGTTATAAATAAATAAATATTATATTGTATTACATTATAATATTATTATCAATATTACAGTAGAGTCTCACTTATCCGAGCTAAACGGGCCAGCAGAAGCTTGGATAAGTGAATATCTTGGATAGTAAGATATTATTATTATAATATCAGGCTGTGGCGCAGCTGGCTAGTAACCAGCTGCTATAAATCACTACTGACCGAGAGGTCATGAGTTCGAAGCCCAGGTCGGGTTAAGCCTCCGACCATTAATAGCCCCGGCTTGCTGTTGACCTATGCAGCCCCGAAAGACAGTTGCACCTGTCAATTAGGGAAATTTAGGGACGCTTTATGCGGGAGGCTAATTTACAACACCATAAAACTGCCAGCAAAACACGAGGAAAGGAATGAGGAAGTACAGCCACTTCTGGATGGTGAAGCAACAGCTCCCCCTGTGGCCGGAATCGTGAAGCTGGAAAAATGTTAAAAATGCCTCTGAGTCTGTCTAATGTATGTTGCTTGTCTGTTGGCATTGAATGTTTGCCATATATGTGTTAATTGTAATCCGCCCTGAGTCCCCTTCGGGGTGAGAAGGGCGGAATATAAATACTGTAAATAAATAAAAAATAAATAATAAGGAGGGATTAAGGAAAAGCCTATTAAACATCAAATTAGGTTATGATTTTACAAATTAAGCACCAAAACATCATGTTATACAACAAATATGACAGAAAAAGTAGTTCAATACGCAGTAATGTTATGTTGTAATTACTGTATTTATGACTTTAACACCAAAATATCACAATATATTGAAAACATTGACTACAAAAATGGCTTGGATTATCCAGAGGCTTGGATAAGCGAGGCTTGGATAAGTGAGACTCTACTGTATATGTATACACAGTATATTATATTATTACCATTTCATTCATTTACAATATTAGTAAATGAAAGAACAATACAATATTTAAAAATTAAAAATAATTTTAACCAACATACTGTAAACTTATCAGGATTTCAGTGGGAAGTGTGGGCCTGCTTCTGGCCAATGAGATAGTCAAGTAGGATTGTTGTTGTTGTGCCTTCAAGTCATTTCAGACTTTGGGCGAGCCTAAGTCTAAAACTGAGGGAGGGCGGGGGCCAGGTCAATGGCCTTGGAGGGCCGCATCCGGCCCCCGGGCCTTAGTTTAGGGACCCCTGTCTTAATGTGTAGATACTATGAAAAATAATTATGAATGCATGTAGCATATTCCTATTGGGCAATTTAAAAGTTATGGATTAGCTACCAGCTTACATACTCAGATCACAGAAGAATACAAATCTGTTTTTTTCTGCAACTTTGGCCCTCCAGATATTTCGTCTTCCATAATACCATACTACTGGTTGTACTAACTGAAAGTTCCAGGAATCAAAGAGTGCATCTACACTGCAGAATTAATGCAGTTTGACACCATTTGAACTGCCATGGTCTAATGATATGGAATCAGCACTCCTTAGCAGAGAAGGATCAAGATCTTGTAACCTCTGTCCAACTGTGGACCCACAAATAAATGTATTGTTTTGTTTCCAAATCTTTAATCAGTTATAATGGGAATAAGAGCAACCACCAGCTCAGAGAGGACATGAATGTGAACCAGTAAGTCACTAATCACTTTTCATTTGGGATTGCTTTAGAACAAGCAGTCCATGGGTGCATTTACACTGTAGAATTACTGCAGTTTGACTGCAATATTTTAACTTCCGTGTCTTGATGTTACGGAATTCTGTAAGGCGTAGTTTTACAAGGTCTTTAGCCTTCTCTGCCAAAGAGTGCTGATGCTTCGTGACACTACACCTCCCACACTTCCAAAGCATTGAGCCACGACAGTTAAAGTGGCGTCAAACTGCATTCATTCCTCAGTGTAGATACACCCTTTGGTTTATTCTCAAACAATTCTACTGGAACAAGCATTGGAATATATGCCACCATTACTACCAGCCTAGCATTTTAAGAATAATCTTCTCTATCTCTGGTATTTCTTAAAAAGTAAGAGTGAAGCAAAATTTCAAATTTTATTTCAATTTTGTAATATTGTGTGATACACAGTGAATAGATCTTAAAACAAGCTATCGGCCGCAGTTGTTGCCATCAAAGGAAAATAGATGCAGAGGATGAGGATTGATATGGACAGAGAAACTCGACAAACATGAGTCGCTGGAGCACTATTTGTCAGTGAAGCTTAACAGTATGGTCTGTTTAGCTTTGTGAAGGTTGCATGAAGGTTGCTTTAAAATAAAAAGGGAGACAACATCAGAATGATAACCTAGGACACTAAATGGACAAGATGCAGAACAATTTGGGGGGAAAGCAAAGGATAGGTATTATGGTCTGTGTTCTAGTGAGAGCTCAGAAAGTTACTCTCAAAATAAATAGCTATGCTTCTGGTTCAAATATCAAATTTAGTTGTCAAAGCTTTTTTAAATTGAAAGTAACTCCTTTTCTTGAAAAGTATTCCAACAGTTTTTAATTTGGGTTATGCGAAGGCTTTCATGTCCGGAATCACTGGGTTGCTGTTAATTTTCCGGGCTGTATAGCTATGTTCCAGAAGCATCCTCTCCTGGCATTATGATTATTTGAGAACACAGAAATGCTGGACCACTCCAACAACCACTATGTCAGACTACACAGAGAAGCCATTGAATTCTACAAGCATGTGGACAATTTCAACAGAAAGGAGGCAACTATGAAAATGAACACAATCTGGCTACCAGTATTAAAAAAACCCTCTAAAATCAGGACAGTAAATAAAGAACAACACTCAGAAGACAGGGGAATTCCAGACATGAAACAATCAGGGCCAGTTGACACCTCCCAACAAAGGATTCCCCCAGACAGGAAGCAGAAGGATTCCCCCAGCTTTGAAGCTGCCAGACTATTTAGTGCCAGTCAAGATGGCCAATTGCAACATTCACACATGCCTCAAGCAGACAAGAATTCTTTCTCGCACACTGGACATTCCACATATTTATAATCCCCACTTGCCTAGTTTCCAACACCTCACAACCTTTGAGGATGCCTGCCCTAGATGTGGGTGAAATGTCAGGAGATTGCTGAGTTTTCTCCATACCTCACAACCCCTGAGGATGCCTGCCATAGATGTGGGCGAAACCTCAGGAAATAATACTTTTAGAACATGGCCATACAGCCTGGAAAACATACAAAATTTGGGACCATGCACATAATAGATAGAATCTTTTTAAAATCATGCAGTTATTATGGACATCAAACCCATCTATCTATATATGCAAATCTGTGTGTTTTGCTGAAAATTAGGGTGCATCTACACTGCAGAATGAATGCAGTTTGATATCACTGTCATCGCTCAATGCTATCAAATCCTGGGAATTGAAGTTTGGTGAAGCACCACTGCTCTTGGGCAGAAAAGACTAGAGAGCGTCTAAAACTGCAGCTCCCAGGATTCCGTAACATTGGTTCTTGTCCGATAAAAATGATGGCAAACTGCATTCATGCTATAGTGCAGATTCACCCTTAGGCATTGGACAGAGAAGACACACAAATAAAGCAGCACAAACACAAACCTCTGAGGATGTCTGCCACAGATGCAGGTGAAACGTCAGGAGAGAATGCTACTAGAACATGGCCATACAGCCTGGAAAACTTACAGCAACCCAAACCTTTTCTGTCTCTGTGGTACTTAGAACAAAGAGTAAAAAGTGACATGGTATTACAAAAATTAGCACATGCTAAATGCTTATTTAGAAGTTTAAAAGAAAAGAAAAGAAAAGAAAAGAAAAGAAAAGAAAAGGAAGAACGTAATAACCCAAAACAACAAATTACAAGATCAACTCTTTTGCATGTAGTGGCAGGCGTGTTGGTGGCAATGATCTCCCAAGAAAAACCAAATAATTTTCAGGGACAGCCTCCTGTTCCACCTTCACGCCTTCATGAGCAAAAGGAATATGTAAAGGCAACACTGCAACAGGAATAAAGAAGATACTCCTTGTTATCATTACAATGAATCTTAGTCACACCTTCATTACCTCTAGTTGTCTGTAAATGGGTTCTTACATATCTATTGTTAACAGCCAGAAAGATAACTGAATTGCGAATTAACACGAAGATTTAGGAGTTTGCTTTAGTGGGATATTTAAAAATTAGATAGAAACTGGAAAGATATAGCTAAAGAGAAGAGATTGATTATTGAAGTACTGTAGGAGGCAGCCAATGATAGTGCTTACCTACAAGGTGCCTCTTGAATCAGGGCAAAAGGTAGCTAAAATGTATTATTTTAGATGAAAATGTTCAAATGAAATGGAACAGCAGGGTTTAGAAAACTGGCTAGTCTGGCTAGTAGAGTTGGGCAAAAAATTCGAATCCTTCTGATGTCGTATCCATTTCGTATGTTTTGTCACTTTTGAACCGTGTTTTGAAAAAGGTTATCCTGTCGTATGTATCCCACGATATCGAACCCTTGATTGCCAATTTTTCGAATGGTGTCGAATGTTTCGGATGGGGCAAGCATTTGCAAAGGGCTCCTGGACTACTTGACTGCTTATGGGGCACTTTAATCCGGTTTTCAGAACGAGCGGAGAGAGGTCTGGGCGTCCTGGAGTGCTTGTCTGTTTGCAATGGGGCGCTTTAATCCGCTTTGCAGAACGAGCGGAGAGAGGTCTGGGTGTCCTGGAGTGCTTGTCTGTTTGCAATGGGGCGCTTTAATCCGCTTTGCAGAACAAGCGGAGAGAGGTCTGGGCATCCTGGAGTGCTTGGCTGTTTGCAATGGGGCGCTTTAATCCGCTTTGCAGAACGAGCGGAGAGAAGTCTGGGCGTCCTGGAGCGCTTGGCTGTTTGCAATGGGGCGCTTTAATCCGCTTTGCAGAACGAGCGGAGAGAGGTCTGGGCGTCCTGGAGTGCTTGGCTGTTTGCAATGGGGCGCTTTAATCCGCTTTGCAGAACGAGCGGAGAGAGGTCTGGGCGTCCTGGAGTGCTTGGCTGTTTGCAATGGGGCGCTTTAATCCGCTTTGCAGAACGAGCGGAGAGAGGTCTGGGCGTCCTGGAGTGCTTGGCTGTTTGCAATGGGACGCTTTAATCCGCTTTGCAGAACGAGCGGAGAGAGGTCTGGGCGTCCTGGAGTGCTTGGCTGTTTGCAATGGGACGCTTTAATCCGCTTTGCAGAACGAGCGGAGAGAGGTCTGGGCGTCCTGGAGTGCTTGGCTGTTTGCAATGGGGCGCTTTAATCCGCTTTGCAGAACGAGCGGAGAGAGGTCTGGGCGTCCTGGAGTGCTTGTCTGTTTGCAATGGGGCGCTTTAATCCGCTTTGCAGAACGAGCGGAGAGAGGTCTGGGCATCCTGGAGTGCTTGGCTGTTTGCAATGGGGCGCTTTAATCCGCTTTGCAGAACGAGCGGAGAGAGGTCTGGGCGTCCTGGAGTGCTTGGCTGTTTGCAATGGGGCGCTTTAATCCGCTTTGCAGAACGAGCGGAGAGAGGTCTGGGCGTCCTGGAGTGCTTGGCTGTTTGCAATGGGGCGCTTTTATCCACTTTGCAGAATGAGCGGAGAGAGGTCTGGGCATCCTGGAGTGCTTGGCTGTTTGCTATTGGGGCGCTTTAAACCTATATCCCAGGATCTAGTTTCAGATTATCTGATTTAAACTGGATTATATGAGTTCTCTCTGCAGATAATCTGGGATAAGAAGAAAAGTGATGGATCTGGACCAAGCTTGGAACACACCAGCTGTGAATCCTAGGGGGGTTTTTGGATGGTTGACCCAAGACTTTTGGGAATTGTAGTTCATCCATACATTTTCTCATGGGAGCATTCATAAAAAAAAAGAGAGAGAGAGAGACCATGGTGTAATGTAGTGCAGGGGTTCATAGTCCCTCAGACTGTTGAGGGGCCAGACTGTGGTGAAATAGTCCAAAATTAGAATTGTTGTTGTTGTGTGCCTTCAAGTCATTTCAGACTTAAGTCAACCCTAAGTGTAAAGTTTAGGACAGGGGCCAGGTCAATGGTATTGGAGGGCCGCATCTGGCCAACGGCCCTTAGTTTGGGGTCTCCTGGTGTAGTGCATTATGGTTTCCTGAGTCCACCAATTTAACAAAGTTTCTGAAGTAGAACAATGACTTTCAAAGTAAAGACAACCCAATGAAACAGGAAATAAGACTTCCAAACCAGGAACAGATTTCTGCAATTATAAAATGGTTTATTATAAAAGCTATAAAAATTCGCCAAAAATCAGAGGATAAGGGAAATGGTGAGCTATCAGTGTTAAATGTGTTCTACCACTGTACCAAGTTTGAAGAAGATAGCTCAAAAAATGAGGGTGGGAGAGACCTGTAAGGTCTCCCCCCCGGGCTGTTTTTTTTTGCCACTGCACGTGCGCGTCCGCCATTAACGAATTACTTTTGAAATTAACGAATTTTCGTTAAATTTCAAAATTTTTGAGGGGCAAAATTCGGAAATGACATCAGAAACGAAACACTAGCGCCCCCTACTTTTGAAGCGAGTTTAGAATCAATTTTTTCATGGATCGCTCAAGCCTACTGGCTAGTACTGAGTTGTGAGTTTTCCAGGCTGTGTGACCATGATCCAGAAGCATTCTCTCCTGATGTTTCGCCCACAACTATGGCACACATTCTCAAAGGTTGTGAGGTCTGTTGGAAACTAGGCAAATGGGGTTTATATATCTGTGGAATGCCAAGGGTGGGAGAAAGAACTCTTGTGTGTTGGAGGCAAGTGTGAATGTGGTAATTGATCACCTTGATTCGCATTGAATGGCCTTGCAGCTTCAAGACCTGGCTGATTCTTGCCTGGGGGAATCCTTTTTTGGGAGGTGTTAGCTCACCCTGATTGTTTCCTGTCTGGAATTCCCCTATTTTTAAGTGTTGCTCTTTATGTACTGTCCTGATTTTAGTGTTTTTTGCTTCTGAAACATAACCATACATCCTGGAAAACTCCCAGCAAGCCAGTGATTCCAGCCATGAAAGTCTTCGACAACACACTGGCTAGTGCTGTTAGGAATTGGAGTCCTAAGATTAATCTACTCTGTAGAATTAATTCAGTTTGACAGCACTTTAACTGCTATGGCTGAATGCTATGAAATCCTGGGAATCATAGTTTTACAAGGTCATCAGCTTTCTATGCCAAAGTCTGCTGTTGCCACACCAAACTACTCCTCCCACGGCAGTTGAAGTGGTGCCAAACTGCATACATTCTGCAGTATAGATGCACCCCGCAAACTGCCTGGAGTTTGCAGTGGAATTACTGAGGGCCAGGTTGATGGGGATCTCATCCTTAATTCTTCTGGTAACTCCACTTGTTTTTTCTAAGATTTATAGGTAGCACTAGCTTTGCCCGGCCACGTGTTGCTGTGGCTTATGGGAATTATTTGTTGGCCAGGTGGAATAGGAGTGAATAGCCTTGCAGCGTGAAAGTCTGGCCGTTTTGTGGAGTGGTTGGAGTCGTAGCATTAATCAAAGTGTGGGTACTTCCTTAGTAGGGGAATTCTTGTTTGGCCAGATTGAATGGTATTGAATAGGGTTGTAGGTTAAAAGCCTGGTTGGTTTGCACATAAGGTATTGTTGCTAGGCGAGGTAGAATGGGACAGAGTAGTGTTGTGGTTTCAAAGTTTGGGGGTTTTGTATGTAGGGGAAATGTTGATTGGCCTGGTTGAAAATTATTGAATAGGCTTGATGGTTGTAAGCCTGGTCGGTTTTTACCTTGTGGAATCCTTGGTTGGTCAGTTTGAATAGGAATTAATAGTGTCGGTGTGGGAGGTTTGAATGGTGGAATTAGCCATCTTGATTAGTTTTTAATGGCCTTGCAGGTTGAAAGGGTGTTTGTTTACTGTCTGGAGGAATGTTTTGGTGGGAAGTGTTAGCTGGCCCTGATTGTTTCATTTGTAGAATTCCCAATTTCCCTGCTTTCCGAGTGTTGGTCTTTATTTCGTCTCCTGGTTTTAGAGATCATATTGTTTTCTATTATTATACCATAGTAAGTCTTATATATTATATTTATAATGTTATATTAGGTGGTTAGAATTGGATTATATGAGGTCAGTTGTACACAGTTGTATAAAATGTAGACTGAACTGGATTAGATGGCAGTGTAGAGTGAAGGCGATGTCATAGAGGAATATTATTTAGAATGCCAAGGTAGATAATCCAGTTTAAAGGAGATATTGGCAGATGTGCCTTGGTATTCTGGGTAATATTGTTGTGTGGCAGGGGTTTGAGTGTAGACTGCCACATAAGGAGTTGAAATCAGATAATCTGTATTTTCTAGGGACAGTAGTATGGATGAGGTCTAAATACAGTTTGTCTGGGCCCTGGGATACAGGCATGGGCCAACTTGGGCCTTTGCTGCAGGTGGTTTGGACTTCAACTCCCAGCATTCGTAACAGCCTGAGTCCCTTTTGTTTTTTCCCTCAGAAGCTTAAGGTGTTAGGAATGTTGAGAGTTGAAGTTGAAAACATCTGGAGGGAAGGCTCAAGGGTGGGTGAAGAGTACCTGGTCGCCTGTTGTGGTTGTTGCTGTTGTGATTGTGTTTTTAGTGTAATTGTGTTGTATCTTACTTGTGGCGGGGATGATTGATTGTGTTGGCAATTTTTGAGTTTGGGGGTTTTGGGGTTTTGTTGTTTTGTGAGTCGCCGTGATGCCAAAAGCCTTATATATATATATATATATATATATATATATATATATATATATATATATAGATTTAGCTGTACCTTTCCCAAGAGAACAGGAGATTGGGAATCCAAACAGTGCCAGCAGCAAATTTCCTGAAGCTCTACTAATTTATCCTCCCAATTTGAACCTTTTAAACACACACACTTGACAGACAAATCCCAACAGCAAAAAAGTTTTAGTTTTTAAAAGATTTAAAATTGATCTATATTGATTAAAATGTACCGTCCATTTACTGTCTTTTTGTTTACCAGTAAACACATCAGATGAAGTGGATGCCCATCCACTTTGCTGGTTCGTCTTTAATGTACAGTACCAAAAAACCCTTGTTTTTCAAACAGGAGACATTCCTGATTGACGTATTTGTTTCGTTGTCAATGCCTCATGGGCATGTAAAAAAGACTCTTAGCGAAACAGCCCTGGATAAATCATGAAAACAATATGCCAAAGCATTCATAACTGTTAAATCCACACATAAGTCATACAGTATATTGCTGCAAGACTGTCAAGTGCACCAAAGATACACACCCAGAGCTGAAAACAACCCAAATTAGCAACTAAAAGCAGCACAAACAAATCCACCCTCAAGTAATGCTCACAGCAAATTAAACTAGAACAACAAAACACAGAGGAAAATGCCATTCACAACTTTGGAAGATAATGATCAGAGTCTCCAGTTGCCTCCAGAAACATCCGGGGTCAAGCTTCAAGACCTGAGCTTTTGACGTCAAGTGAAAGAGGACAACAGCTGTATTCTGCGGGGCATCTGAAACTTTTGGGTATTTTTCAAGGAGAGCCTCTAGTAGACAGCAATACATTGAGGACACAGCTTGTCACTTATCTCCAAGTATATCTAATATATACCCATATATATCATTTAGCTATCATACCTGTTTTTTGCACACGTGTTTTTTAAAACATGCTAAATATTCAGTGCCATTTCTGTAAGCTTTAGAAGTTTGTTCACTAGCATGATTGCTATTGAGCATCTTCACACAAAATGTTTAATGTAGTGGCTATCATTATTAAAGGAATTAGAATAATCAGTCAAGCATATCCTATCTGAGCAGGTCATTTAGGTTACCAAATTTGAAGATATTTTTTTCTGAATAATCACATCGGGACCAGAAATCATTGGGCTTAAGCAATGGCCCTGCTTGATAGCTGTTAGGTGTTATTGCCCACAAAAGTGTGCTTTGTTCCAACCAAGGACCCATGTTATGAACATTTATCTTTTTTGGACTATAGCCTTCAGAATATTCCAGCTGTGAATTATAGTTCCAAAAGGGTATTTTGTTAAGAATGGCTATTTTGTTCATTCCAGAAATGAGAGAAAGAAAATGACAATAGCACCAGGCAAGCGGAGCAAGGGAGATAGAAACAATAAGTCTGCTGAGGCGGACTATTGCTCTAGTTCAGTGGTTCTCAACCTGGGGTCCCCAGATGTTTTTGGCCTACAACTATCAGAAATCCCAGCCAGTTTACCAGCTGTTAGGATTTCTGGGAGCTGAAGGCCAAAAACATCTGGGGACCACAGGTTAAGAACCACTGATCTAGTTGAAAGTTGTTTTCAACCAACCCTCCAATAGGAAATCATGTTCATGTGCTCTGATTCATCTGATACCTCAGTACATTGTAAAGAATTCCAGTAAATACTCTGATGACAATTCATTTCAGAAGAGATTTTAAACAGACGTGTTCGGCCTTCCTATCACTTCTTTTGAACTGAAAATCTTCCCAAGAACATGAATGGTGAAATTCTTTGAAGACCTTATCCCCCTACCACTAGACCAGAGGCCAGAAATTAGGGTATCAGATCTCAGGGCTAATAATTGAAAAAGGGTTCTTATTGTTGAATTTTAGGGTGATTTGATTGGTTTTGTTTTCATTTAAATTTATTGCTATTTTACTGCTGTTGGCTGCCTTGAGCAACACATTCAGGGCACAAAAGGCATAGCATCAGGATAAAATTACTAATAAAGGAAGCAAAGGAAGAAGCAGAGGAGGTTTAGTAGAATGGAAACTGTGAATGAGGCACATAAGAGGATAGTGAATGCCTAGGTCTAGAGGTCAACTGGGGATAATAGGAATCGCAACTCAACAACACTTGTGGCTCAGAGGTTGGTGAAAAGTTAAAGGATATTTTAAAGTCAGACATCATATCCATAAGCTTTATCTAAATTCAAACCCTGCCATTCTGACTAAACAGAACAAACTGCAGCCTTCCAGATGTTACTGTATTACAACTCCCACCAGCTCTAGTCATGATGTCTAATGGTGAGGAATATAGGATCTTTGATCCAGCATTTGGAGGGCCACATGAAATTACATAGTAGGCCAGATACGGCCCATGGGCCTTCAATTTGACACATGTGCTTTCAGAGATCTATAAAAAGTTTATTAGTTCTGCTGTTTCAAAGCATTGTGATCTGGTCCTCCTAAAAGGTCACAGAGAGGGGTATAATTAAGAGAGAGGTGAATGAGAAAGTACTGAATGTTGCAGATTCATTTGTAGAACTTGAGCAATCCTTATACTTTGTTTCATGCACAAAACTATTAAAATATTGTGGATAAAATTACCTTCAGGCTATGTGTATAAGGTACATACAAAATATAAATTAATTTTGCACCAAGACTTGGAATCCATCTCCAGGATATCTCATTATGTGCATATATGCAAATAAAGGTCTTCCAAAATCCAAACAAACAAAACCCTGCGAGATCTGAAACACTTTTGGTCTCAAGCATGTTGGATAAGAGATACTCAATCTGTTCTAGCAAACCATGAATTTGGCTTCACTCTTCTGGTCTCTGGGATTAGGCTGATGTTTCATTGGTTCATATGCAACTTGAGATGTGCAAGAGAAGGAGAAAAATTATTAAAGCAGAGCATGTTAGATCCTCTCTGATACATTAAGATTGAAAATATTAATGGATTAATTAACCAAAACTGTCAGTGGAGCTACAGATCAAAACTTAACATTTAATTGGAATGAATCTGGAGAAAGGCTTTAATGCTGAAGATGTTGCTGTCCTTTGCAGTCTATCAGTTTCATTCCTTTGCAGCTCATCATTTTCAAAACCAGAAGCAAGAGAGATGTCTGGGCATAAAGGGGGGAAATGTTGTGCCCGAGGCTGGCCTGAGCCATTTTGCTGCCAGGACAGAGAACACAATGTCATCCTTGACTCCATCTAAGCTACAAACTCAAAGAGATTGGTATCAGAAAGCATGAGGCAGCATTCTCCCCAACTCTGGAGGAAAGGTGACTATCTTATGGAGTAAAGACCAGGAGAACATCACTCAGACCAGAACTTGGGATATAGAGTACGCATACCCAGTGTAGAACATATCTCACATGTTAAAACAGTGGATGTGGCTCTTAATGAGACATGCCGCATTATCACAGGATGTCTACACCCCACACCACTGGATAAACTATACTGTTTAGCAGGTATTGCGTCACCCAACATCCGTCATGAAGTAGCAGCCAATAATGAAAGGACCAAGGCAGTGACATCTCCGGCCCATCCCCTGTTTGGATATCAGCCAGCACGCCAATGCCTTAAATCAAGAAATGTTTTTCTAATTTCTACATCGATACTTGCAGGAACACCTCAGTAAGTGAGAGTTCAAAAGAGCCAGGCTAAAACTCGGAACCTCTTCTGTGTCCTCCTGGGGACACAGAAGGACACAGAAGACTGGGCGACTTGGAAGGCGCTGAACAGACTGCGCTCTGGTACCACGAGATGCAGAGCCAACCTTAAGAAATGGGGCCACAAAGTAGAGTCCACGACATGCAAGTGTGGAGAAGAGCAAACCACAGACCACGTACTACAATGCAGTCTGAGCCCTGCCACATGCACAATGGAGGACCTTCACCAAAGGCAACACCAAAGGCACTCCAAGTGGCCAGCTACTGGCCAAAGGACATTTAGTATAATCCAAGTTTTTTTTAACTCTGTGTTTTAAAATACATTACAGCTGTACCCTCGGTTCACTTCTGATACAATAAATAAATATTCTACAAGTTGACTATCCCTTATCCAAAATGCTTGGGACCAGATATGTTTTGTATTTTAGATTTTCTTCCAGATTTCAGAATACCTGTATTCGTATATATGCAAATCATGAGATATCTTGGATATGGACCCAAGTCTAAACATGACATTCATTCATGTTTTATGTATACCTTAAACACATAGCCTGAATGTAATTTTGTATAATATTTTAGTATCTTTGTGCATGAAACACAGTTTGTGTACATTGAACCAGCAGAAAGCAAAGAGGTCATTATGTGAGTGGACAATTTCAGATTTTGGAATATTTTGGATTTCAGATGCTTAGCCAGTAGTTAACAGTTCCAAGATAGATTTCTTAAAAGTAACTGATTATCATTCTCATTATACTTGAATAGTAACACTACCCACTTTTGTTATTCAGGAATAGCTAAATTGGTTACTTTTAAATCCTTCAAACATTCAGAATGAAATATCTTCAAAGGATAGTTATCTCAAGGAGATTGTCAAAGATCTCCCATGTATACAGCAATTCAATTAAAGGAACAGAGGGCTCAGAAAAAGAAGAGAAGGCTGCTTCTCTGTTCTCATCATGTTGCCTGCATTTACCTATTGTAAGTAGTGCAACCACCCACAAAATATATGTTGTTGTTGTTGTTGTTGTTGTTGTTGTTGTTGTTGTTGTTGTGTGCCTTTAAATAATTTTCAAATTTAAATATACAAATACAATAACGTAAAAATGTACTGGGTTGCTGTGAGTTTTCCGGGCTGTATGGCTATGTTCCAGAAGCATTCTTTTCTGACGTTTCGCCTGCATCGATGGCAGGCATCCTCAGAGGTGTGAGGTGAATTTACAAAATTACAAAATTTACAGTCATCCCAGCAAAAAGATTTGACTTATTGCAACAGAATTATAAGGGAACACAGTCATGTTTTGTTATCTCTGTGTCTTCAAGTATTTTCCAACCCAAATGCAACCCTAACCATGAGGATTTCTTGGCAAGATTTGTTCAGAGGAGATTTGTTATTGCCTTCCTCTATTGCTGAGAATATGTGACTTGCCTCAGTACTTTGTGGTGGATTTCCAGGGCTGAATAGAGATTTGAACCCTGGTCTCCTGGAGTCCTGTTCCAAACATTCAAAGCACAACACCACACTGGGTCTATTTATTGCAAAAAGGAATTGAATACGAGTAGCTTATATTAACCTGGTGGCACAGCAGGTTAAACTGTTGAGCTGCTGAACTTGTTGATCGAAAGGTCAGCAGTTCAAAACCGGGAAGCGGGGTGAGCATCCGCTGTTAGCCCTAGGCTCTGCCAACCTAGCTGTTCGAAAACATACCTTCCGGCAGGAAGGTATTGGTGCTCCATGCAGTCATGTCGGCCACATGACCTTGGAGGTGTCTATGGACAACACCGGCTCTTCGACTTAGAAATGGAGATGAGCACCAACCACCAGAGTCGGACACGACTAGACTTAATGTCAGGAGAAAACCTTTACCTTTAGCTTGTGATGAGTAACAATTTGCCTCTATGCTCTGATGGGAGTCAGATCTGTGACTGAATGCATACTTCTTGCTTGAAAAACATCCCTTTGCAAATCAGAAAGACATTTTACAACTTTGTAATTCCTGGGAAAGCATGTGGCACTTGTAACCCAGTTTGGGTCCTGGGACTGGAGTCCTTGCTGGAGAGTAACACTGGAGCAGCCAGGCAGCACATCCTTCCACTCAGGGGAAAGGGCTGCATATTTGGAGAGACAGATGAATGGATGAGGAGCCCTCTTTAAAAGCAATGAAGTCCTTCTTTCTCCTTTTCACAGAAAACTCCCAAGTGAAATGAAAGGCTCCTCTGTCCTATTAGTGTCAATGGGGTTTTGTCAGATATGAAAAGCTCAATCAAAGTAGCTACTAAGCATGCTGAGAAGCTCCTGGTCAGAGAGTTAAACATCTCAGCTGTTCCACAACTACTTTGATTCAAAGTTCCTATCAGGTTTTTTGTAGGCTACCCATCCGAAGCTCAGTCCCCAGCCTCCCAACTTCCTTTACAAGACTGTACTGTTCGAAGTTGTCTAGGAGATGCCAGAAATCTCCCCAGTTGAAACCATTTGCAAAAGATGGCCCCAAACCTGGCAGTATTTTGAAGAGAATATTTAAATATACAATCCACTCCAGGAATAGCAAGTTCTAATTTCCATTGGGGAAATAATATATAATTATGGATTATTGTTTGACAAATAATGAAAAGGGGCATCAATTAAACTGTTGTGTTTTTAAAGGAAGGGGAATAGCAACTGAACTCTCCCCTGCCATTTCCGTGTTGTTAATTTTACTTTTATCTGCAACTTTTTAAAAAGTCTAAATATCCCATAGCTTCTGCATACACTTATTAAAAAGTCAATCCTTTGCTATAATTATGCTGTTAAAAGCAAAGCTAGAATAACTGTAATAAAATTATACAAATATTTTACCTCTGAATTATTCCTTCCAAAGTAGGGGAAAGAAAGCATCCAGCTCCCTTCACAGTCCATTCCACCCTTCATATCTACGGATTCTGCATTCCTGGCTTCAACCGCCCACTGCTTGAACATACATAATTGTTAAATCCTAAAAACTAATTTTGATTTTGGCATTTTATAAAAGGCACACCATTTTACTACCCAAGTAGTATACAATGGAACTTAAGCATCCAGATTTTGGTATTCATTGAGATCTAAGCTCCAGTGGATACCAAGAGCTCAATGTAATTCCTCAAGCAGCATTTCTAAAACAGAGGAGTATTCAGCTATGAGTACACATTAGATCCGGGACCTATCTCCTGCCTTTTTCTTCTTGAAGTAGAATGATGTGTGAGAGAACTGGAACATTATCTAGAAACCACTTTTTTAGTTTTGTAGGTGCAAATGCTTACTGATCAGAGATGTTTCTACTGCATCATATACTGTTGTTGCCTTGGCACCATCTTGGCCCAGCTTACCTGTCCGAACGTATCTCCCTCTACGAACCATCGCAGAGTTTAAGATCACCCGGGGAGGCCCTGCTCTCAGTCCTGCCACCGAAAAAACACTTCTAAAGCTCTGTTGTTTTTATGCACTGGCAAATCTCTGTTTTCCTAACAGATCAGAGATAACAGGTTATTTAGTCTAACAACTGAAACCATTGCCTTGCATAATTATATCTGTATGTATACCACAAGAGAAGATTCTACTCTAAAGGGTATTTTGGCTCTTTTCTGAAAGGTCATGCTTTCTTAAAGGTTATGATCTCCAAAAGGTGTTTTTCCAAAAGGTTATAAATGCCATTTTCCAAAAAGTCAAGCCTGATGGGAGTTACAATTTAACATTATAGTCTGGAAACATCTGGAGAGCTACACATTGGACATTTATTAAAAAAAACGGTCCTATTCTATCCTCTTTCCCTTCCCTAAAATGTTTGAAAAGGAGTTCAGTATAGAACTCATAGAACTCTACTCCACA
Source organism: Anolis carolinensis (assembly GCF_035594765.1). Classification (NCBI taxonomy): domain Eukaryota; kingdom Metazoa; phylum Chordata; class Lepidosauria; order Squamata; family Anolidae; genus Anolis; species Anolis carolinensis. The sequence goes on from NC_085841.1 coordinate 225,717,366, forward strand.
GGATGACTTTTATATATTTCTTATATTCCATCCATTATAAATGTCCCATACTCTGGGTTAACTGCAAACCAGTGCACTCCCCAATCTTCAGTTGAAAGGTAATATTATAACAGGATGTGGTTAACAGCAGGAAACAACATTACCAACAAGGCTTATAGCAGGAAACCAAAGTGTTCTTAGAGGACAGCTCCTCCCTGCTGAGGGACTGTTTCTGGTTGACTGAAAAATTCTTTTTTTAAAAAGTGGACAGATTGCACATCAGAGATAATATATTAATAGGTCGATTACCACAGATCTGCATGCAATCATTGGTTAGATCAGTTGACCATAACATTCTGCTAAATGATGCAAGAGAACTGTACTTCTCCCTATTTTTTTCTGGAAAAATACTGATTTAAACACTAAATCAGGAGGCAGAATTACCTCTACTTAAAACACGATAAATTTTACTTATATAAATTAAGTGCTGATCTGGTCTTTCATCTGCTAGAGGTCTCTCAAAACTTCTTCCTTTCAAACAAACACTCACAAAATATGCCATTGGTGATCATTTCAAATTTCAATTTAGTCCATTCACTGTAAAGCCTTGTTTAATTCTTCCCTGCCATGCATTCTAGTTCTTCAATAGAAGAGGTTCTGCTTATTGTCACTACCCCCTCAAATAAAACTACTTTGGGTTAACTATGGTTCTGTATGCCCACCAGATAAACATAGTCATATGTGTTGTTGAAACCTTTCATGGCCAGGATCACTGGATTGCTGTGAGTTTTCCAAGCTTTATGGCCATGTTCCAGAAGCATTCTCTCCTGATGTTTCACCCACATCTATGGCAAGCATCTTCAGAGGTTGTGAGGTCTGTTGGAAATTAGGCAAGTGAGACTTATACATCTCTAGAATGTCCAGGGTGGGAGAAAGAACTATTGTCTGTTTGAGGAAAGTGTGAATGTTGCAATTGACCACTTTAATTAGCACTGGATAACCTTGCAGCTTCAAAGCTTCTCTGCTTCCTGCCTGGGGGAATCCTTTGTTGGGAGGAGCAGTTGAAAGAGCTGAGCGTGTTTAGCCTTCAGAAGAGAAGACTGAGAGGAGACATGATAGCCATGCATAAATATGTGAGGGTCATAGGGAGGAGGGAGCAAGCTTGTTTTCTGCTACTCAGCAGACTAGGATGTGGAACAATGGTTTCAAACTACAGGAAAGGGGATTCCACCTGACATTAAGAAGAACTTCCTCACTGTGCGAGCTGTTTGGCACTGGAACTCTCTGCCTCAGAGTGTGGTGGAGGCTCCATCTTTGGAGGTTTTTAAGCAGAAGCTGGATGGCCATCTGTCGGGGGTGCTCTGAATGCGATTTCCTTCTTCTTGGCAGGGGGTTGGACTGCGTGGTCCATGAGGTCTTTTCCATCTCTATGATTCTATGACTCTGATTCTATGACATGTCAGCTGGCCCTGATTGTTTCCTGTCTGCAATTCCCCTGTTTTCAGAGTGTTGTTCTTTATTTACTGACCTGATTTTAGAGTTTTTTAATACTTGTAGTTAGATTTTGTTCATTTTCATGGTTTTGATGACCGTCACCCCGGCTCTCAAATTAATTTGAACCCGCAGCGGAGAGTTCCGCAGATCCATCACCAAAGGAACGGAGCGGGACCGCAGCAGACTATTATTAAAAGATCTTTTTTTCTTCACTTTCCCCTTCCCTGAACTATGTAACAAATCCCCCAATAAAAGTAGCATTTATTTTAACAGTAACACTCTCTATCTGGTTATTTTGTGTCTTTCTCTGACTCCTTCCTTTGCATGCAATCTCTCTCTCTCTCTCCCTCTCACTAACCCGTCTGATCTTTAAACCCTGGCGGAGGCTTCTCCGCCATAGATTAATACGGCGGACGGTACAAATTGGCTCATATCTTTATCAAAATTACCCCTAGCACACTCATCTTTTAGTCCTAACCCTTTCTAAGGCCCCTGACTCAAGGACCACCAGCGGAACCGAAATCGGTCCGGTTCTCGGCACCTCAACAGCTGACTGTCAAACGGGACCGACTGCTCTTTTCAAGCCGGACTGCTCTCCTCCAGCCTTATCCCGGACTTTCCTCTCCCCGTGACCCGCGGAATGGTTCTAGGAGATCCCTAGCCCCTTTCTGTGAACTGGGGATGGGGGGATCGCTCTCCCGCTGGGGAGACATAGTTCTCCAAGGACCCTCACCCTCCCTACAGCTGCCAGGAGGGTGCCTGGACGGGCGCACTCCACGTTTCATTCATACCTTCATAATTTTATGAAGGAGAAGAACACTCTTCCCCAGACCTATCCCTGAACTTATGAAATCTTATACTTCCAAAGACTGCAACCCACATGTGCCTCTTCCCCATGCCATCTCTACGAATTCTTTCCACCAACAGATGAACTCTTTTCCTCATGTATGTACCTGGACACCCTCATGACCCACTGTTGTATGAATTTCTAATCGTTGGGCTAACTTCATGAATTGTGAAATCATGCTGCTAGAACTCCACTTCTATGACTTTCCATATTGGGTTCCCCAGATGTTGAAAACCTCGTTCTTATCAAATGTTTTCAATTGTTTATATCATCCATGATTCCCCTTTATGCAATGTAACCCACCTCTATGGATTCTCCCTTACTTCCTTGAAATCTATCTATCTGCCTATATGTATTTGTACTCTCTGGGATCCCCGGAAAATATGTGTTTTTCCCAGCTGGGTTTACGCTCCAACTTTATTTTATTTTTCATTTTATTTCATATAATTGTCAAATCATGAAATCAAATGGGAAATATTTTGACCCCAACATGAACCCCAGCTCCTATGACCCAGGTTTACCTTCCCCAAAACAAAAGGTTAATCCGCTGCCGCATAACCTAATCAGAATCAGATTGCATGGACAATATAGGGCTTGAGTCGCCGAATAAAAGGTGATTCGCCCTCAAGGCAAACATTGTCATATCTCCTCCAAAGGGAAAACCAGGACGTCTCAGGAAGACGCCCTGCTGAGCCCATTGCCACCCATCCTTACTTCCCCCCCCTGACACTTCAAGGCATATCTGAAATCAGTGTACATGACAGGAACCCCTGATGGCTGTCATTAATCCCTTTAGAAATCGGCCGGGCAGGAATTAATCCGATCTTTCTTGCTCTGTCACTTCATTGTTTCAATAACTCCCGCCTTCTCCTCTCTGATTGGCCCGAGTGGGGACAAAAAGCAGCTCCCTATTGGGCCAGCAGAGCAAGGCGGGAAACGAAAGCCCGCCTCGTTCAACACTCTAGCCTATCCGCGATCAGATGGGCGGGGGAGCGGGGCGGGAAATTCAAGGGGCTGTCAGACCGAAACATTGTATAAATATGGCTTTATTTTGAATATATGATACGCTAGTAGACTGAATGATCGCTACTAGTGTCCTTTTCAGCTGAATCGCTCAATAAAGACTCCTTGGCGGATTTTCCTTCAACTTTGGCGGACCTTCTTCATTTCGGCTCCAGGTTGTATTGCGGCTCATATTCTCCTATTGGCTCCGCCAAGGTCCGTTCTCTCAGGACCGGATCGGCTCTCTCCTTAAGGGGCCCGATCCCCTAAAAACGCGGTCGACAACAGTTTCCTCCTTTCTACTAAAATTGTCCACATGCTTGTAGATTTCAGTGGCTTTTCTGTGTAGTCTGACATGATGGTTGTTAGAGTAGTCCAGCATTTCTGTGTTCTCCAGTAATATACTGTGACCAGGTTGGTTCATCAAGTGCTCTGCTATGGCTGACTTCTCTGGTTGAGTCAATCCGCAGTACCCTTGATTCGTGTTTGGTCAATGCTGTGTTTGGTGGCCCCTTTGTAGACTTAATGAAAGTGTCATCCACATATCTGAACCATATAGTGTGCTTTTTTGTTGCAAAAAAACAAAACAAAACAACAACAACCCCATCACCCAAGTCAAAAAAGAAACACAATCAAAGCCCTGGCACACTGTGCAAAAAGGATCTGCAAATCCCACCTCCTCCAAGGGGAACTGAGCCACCTAAACTGGGCTCTATAAGCCAATTGAGACATCAGAAGAGCTGCAAGGCCAAGAACAAGCCATAAGAGGAAAGACAAAGATCAACCCAGAGGAAATATGTTTTTATCATACATCAAGGGAACCACTGACCACATTGGGAAGCTGATGAAAAAACAACCTACAATCTACAGACTGACTAAGAAAATCCAAAAAATGCTACATTCAGCAAAGAACAAGAGGTGTCCTCTCACCTCTGCAGGAGACTACCGTATACCATGCAGCTAAGGACAAGTCTACATAGGGACCAGACACAAATCAAGGAACATGAAAGGCACTGCAGACTAACTCAACCAGAGAAGTCAGCCATAGCAGAGCACTTAAGGAACCAACCTGGACACAATAATATTTGAAGCTGCAAGGCTATTCAATGCTAATTAAGGTGGTCAAGTGCAACATTCACACTTCCCTCAACAGACAATAGTTCTTTCTCCCACCCTGGATATTCCACAGATACATAAACCCCACTTGTCTAGTTTCCAACAGACCTCACAACCTCTGAAGATGCCTGTTCTAGATGTGGGTGAAACGTCAGGAGATAATGCTTCTGGAACATGGCCATACAGCCCAGAAAACTCACAGCAACCCAAACATAGTCATAGTTGAGCAGAAATTTGAACTCTGTCTTCAGAGCAGTAGTCCAGCATTCAAACCACTATGCCATGGTACCAGAATAAGAAGGATATTGCAATATTCTATTTCTGTAGGAATTATAATGATACACTATTATTGTTTCCAATCTTGGCTAAAAACCAAACATAAAAGTTTGCGCAAAAACAAACTGATGAAACTAACATCACAAATGCTCAGAAAAGAAGCAAGTGTAAAAATCAAAGTTTTGTGCAGGACAAGGTTGCTCTAGTTTCAACAGTCTGATTACATTTTCTGGAACTTTTAAACAGACACCTCTTAAAATGGGAAGTTCATGCCTTGATGACAGTTCGAGATGCCCTTCAGATGTGAAGTCCATGGGTTGGATCTAGCCTTCATTTCCCCCTGCAGTGTTTTGGTTGGAAAACACTTCAGAAATAATATTTTTCAGCAGAAATTTACATTTCCGTTCTTCCTGTGCTAAAATCAAAAAGCAAAGGTTGATCAAGATTAGGTCTATTTGTCTCCTCTAATAGGTCTTGTGCCCCTGGTGGTGCAGTGGAGCAAACCGTTAAGCTAATGAACTTGTTGACCAAAAGGTCAGCGGTTCGAATCCGGGGAGCGGGGTGAGCTCACGCTGTTAGCCAACCTAGCAGTTCAAAAACATGCAAGTGTGAGTAAATCAATAGGTACCACTCCGGCAGGAAGGTAACAGTGATCCATGTGGTTATGCCGGCAATATGACCTTGGAGGTGCCTACGGATGTCGGCTCTAGACGTAATGTCAAGGAGAAACTTTTACCTTTACTATCTTGGGATAATACATACTTTTGCAAGCTCATATCCAAATTTGCATGCACTTTTTCTATCAAAATATTGTAAACATTTAAGTTCAGCATTAAAGTAATCATTAAGGCTACATATAGAATGGGGTATGGATTGCGTGGCTCCTCCATATATTATTACTACTATTATTATTATTATTATTATTATTATTATTATTATTATTATTATTAAACTTTATTTGTACCCCACTAGCATCTCCCGAAGGACTCGATGCGGCTTACAAAGGCCAAGGCCTCAACACACAATATAACAATACAAACAAAGGCAAATTAAAAGAATTAAAACAGTATAAACCACAAGCAATAACAATACGCTAAAACACAATAGAGCTGGGCCGGGCCAGAGTAATGAGTACAAGATTAAAAGTGCTGATGTGACAGGTGATATATAAGGCTTATAGGGCAAGTGCAGAGCACCAACCCCCAGAGTCAGACACGACTAGACTTAACATCAGGGGAAACCTTTACCTTTACCTACTATATTAGCTAGAGCTACTAGTAGCTGCAATGCAACAGCTCATGCAAAGCTACACAGTTCTCATTGCTGATTTATTTGTGACAATGCCTTTTAATTCAATAATTCGAATACACACAAAATATGTCCACCCCCCCTTCCTGGTCAACAAAGAGACCAGTCTCATATAACATAGAGTAATGGTTTTCTGTGGTTACTTTGGAGGGTTCATTATCTCAGAATGGTTATGATCTTAGGCCAAACAAGGTTAATAACTTTTAGGGTCACCTGGTTAATAGGAAACCCTTCTCCTCAAAGTTAATTCCTCAACATTAAAGATTTATAACTTGAACAGCATAATAGCAGAAGTGATCATGTCGCAGACACTCTCTATTGTTGAGGCAATTTATAATATTTCCCATCCAGAAAAGTCTGAAAGATTCTAAAAGTCAAAGCCCTCGTCAAAAACCTCCCTTATTAAGATTATTTATAGAAGGAGCCTGAGGAGCCATTCACACAATTTTGTGCAGCTCGTAAAAGTGGCAACTATAATTATGCAATACTCCAAATGAGGTAATTGTCACACTAGTTTTGGGTCATTCCATTTGAAAATGGAACTCAGGAATGTAGCAGAATGGCAGCAATGATTGACACATGCATTTGGAATTGCACAATTACTATACTCATGCATAAGTTTAGAAATTTCAGTACACACATCAACCCAAAGATTCTGGGTTGACTCATGCATAGGTCAATGTAATCTAGCTAAAGAAAATGTAATGTCTGTTTGTGGGGACCTCATATTTCCCAAACTACTTCCCTGATTCCTACAAAATTTGGACACAACATAACACTGGCAAGTGTTTTAACTTATTCACATACCTACTATCACAAACCTGACACACCTGAGACAGGGGAAACCATGCCCCTTGTGATGTCTCATGGGCCTTGTAGTCCCGTTCCTAGTGCTATTGTGGCAGACGAGGAGGAAAACGTGGGATTTCCACCGGTTCAGCTTGAATCGGAGCCTCGCCACCTGGAAGATGTTTGTCCTCAGGAAGTTGACCAAACAAGCCTTGGGCAGAATTCTCCCCCGTTTTCCCGAAAGGACAATTATAATAGAGATAGAGGAGTCAGGGAGGCTAATCGCCGGAGCCTCAGAATCGCTGCCAGACAATTAGCTGATTAGGTCTGCTTCCCTTGGGAAATTCTAAGGAGTCATGCATCTGGACACAGTTTGGGTTTCACTTCTTGTTCTCCAGGGAAAGTGTTCTATTGGCGGGAAAACAAGACCCTATATAGGGGTTTTGCCGCAAGGGGAACCTTGCGGAGTCAATTGTTCAGCTTGAGGAGAGAGATCGTGTGTGGACTTCGTACCCCAGTTCCTTGTTTCCCGGATCAAGTTTCCAGCCTTGCCTCGTTTCACGAACCAAGTTTCCAGTCTTGCCTTGTCTCACGTTTGCCACGGACCTTGTTTCATGCTTCAAGTTGTCACGTTTCCAGTCTTGATCCAGCCAAGATTCTAGCTTAAGATCCAGCCTTGTTGTCAAGCTTCAATGGACTAAAGACCTTGTCATCTCCCCACACTATTGCTTGGCAAAGTGTGTGTTTCGGTTAATGGATTATAACTTTGAACTCTAATATCTTATATTGGACATTACTTTCCTGGACTATATTTGGCCTTTCCTGAAAGGTCTGCTTCTGAACTTTATTCTTCACTTGTTTTTATTGACTTTATATATTTATTTAATAAAGATATTAGATAGGTTCTGGTCTCTGCGCATGGTTATTGGTGCTCTGCAGCCTGGGTCCTGACACCCCTTAACTATGGCCAATCAGTCACCTCCTCCCTTAGCAACGGCTAAGCAGTCCCCTCCTCCCTTAGCAAAGGGGAGATAGCTTCTCCATTTATCAATGCTGCTAGCAACGGCTAAGCAGTCTCCTCCCTTTAGCAACCAGTGTGGGTGGGGCCACAAGGGACAGCTAGGCCTGCCTCCTCGCCACTCAGTTCAGCTTTGCAAGTTACGCAAAGCCAAGGCTCTGTGGCCTAGCCATGGAAAGGAGGGATACTGAGAGTGAAAATCCTTATCGTGGGCCCCAGCGAAGTGAACGAGAGATACCACTACTTACTATAGTATTATAATTATATTACATTATTATATTCTATTATTATATTTATAATATTATTATATCATAATATCATGTTATAACTGTATCATAGTATAATTATATAAAATAATTATATAAATATATCTGTGGAAGGTCCAGGGTGGGTGAAAGAACTCTTTTCTGCTTGAGGCAAGTGTGAATGTTGCAATTGGCCAGCTTGATTAGCATTGTATAACCTTGCAGCTTCAAAGCCGAACTTCTTCCTGCCTAGTGGAATCCTTTGTTGGGAGGTGATAGCCGGCCCTGATTGTTTCATATCTGGAATTCCTCTGTTTTCTGAATGGTGTTCTTCATTTGCTGTCTTGATTTTAGAGTTGTTTTTTTTAATACTGGCAGCCAGATTTTCAATAATAGGGAGGAGGAGGCACTGGGGTTGCTCCCTGGGAGGGGCCTACGGCCTCTCCCAGGAGAAAAATAACACGGTTCTCTATACCATGTGTCAGACTAGGCCACAGCAACACATGGCTGGGTACAGCTAGTTCTTATATAAAAAAGGAACCAACCTTTTCTTTGAGTAAAGTGGCAAAAAGCAAGAGCTTAGTCCACACTGGAAGAACCTTAAAGAAGCACAGATCCGCACTCTCTCTGCTGTTTCCAGTCTTTTAAAATGCCTGAGTGGGAAAATGGCAGCAGTGGCTGACCACCTGAGGCAGTGGTAGTGCTTCTGCCTCTCTAAAGAATGGAAGCACATTTCTTCAGCTCATGCATGCCTAGTTGCCTCCTTCACATATTGTACACCGACTATTTACTGCAACTCCCTCCTCATCCATCCAGTTTTTAGGGTGAACACGAACAGTTATGGCTGTTAAGTTCTTTGGCATAGTTTTCCTTTGCTTTGCCCTTGACATCCGTTATTTCATGTCCCTACGTTTTACCCTAGACCAGTAGTTCTCAACCTTCTTAATGCCACAACCCCTAAATACAGTTCCTTGTGTTGTGGTGACCCTCAACCAAAGGATTCTCCCAAACAGAAAGAAACCAGGCCTTGAGGCCATAGGGCCATCAAATGCTAATCAAGGTGATTAATTACAACATCCACACTTGCCTCCAACAGACAAGAGCTCTTTCTCTCACACTGGACCTTACACAGATATATAAACCACACTTGCCTAGTTTTCCAACATATCTCACAACCTCTGAGGATGCCTGCCATAGATTGGGTGAAACGTCAGGAGAGAAAGCTTCTAGAACATGGCCAGACGGTCTGAAAGACTCACAGCAACCCAGTGATTCCAGCCATGAAAGCCTTTGACAACAGTTTCTGAAATAAATAGGGATATTAAAGTATTGAAGACAAACACTTCAATATTTTTATGGAGACTGAATGCATTAACGATTATCACAGTTGTGTTTTTTTTTTCATATCTATTATCCTACAAAGGATTCAGCAGGATTGTTTAACTATTGAGGCTCATCATGACCCCAATAAACAATGAAATAATTTTTATCATAAGCCAACATATGTGTGCTTTAGCATACACCCATGAAACATGATGCAAATTTCCTCTTTTTGAATATAACATTTCCAACATTTTAACATAATCACATGGTCATTCAATTTCTGAAGGGCAGGATGCCATCTGTACAATGATTTATACCAGATTCTCCCATATATTAATAAAAACCAAGCACTGGCATAATTTCTCCATGAATGTTTCTTTATATTCCTGAATTGAAATATTGCAGCACGAATCTCCAGACCACAAAATAGTTGTTTCCTGCCTTGTTTTAACAAACAAAATCATTTAGTTCACTTGGGAAAGAAGTCCTGTACTCAGTTTTTTTTTACAGGGAGTCAGTCCCTTTATATTAGCTACCACAATATGCCTCATTTCCATCATGGACCATACAGTATTTTTGCAGTATTAGTGGCATAATCCTTTCTCTGGAAATAAAATGTGCTTCCTACGTATAGTCTCTATCTTTGTGGGAAAACATTTCCTGTGTTTCTGGTAAGAGTGAATGGCTTCTGTAATATAAGGATGTATCGATATCGCACTGTGATTCCACTTTAATTGTCATTATGCCTACCAACAAAATTCTGGAATTTGTAGTTTGGTAAGATACTTGGAATTCTATAGTCTATTCTCCTAACGCTTTCTAGCTGAAGATAATTTAAGTTACTCATTAAACTACAAATTCCAAGATCCTATTGCACAGTGCTATGACAGTTAGTGCATTATTGTTGTACCTGTGGAAGTTAAAATTGGATCACTATGCTATAAGTTTTTTTCTGTGACAGGAGCGACTTGAGAAACTGCAAGTCGCTTCTGGAGTGAAAGAATTGGCCATCTGCAAGGATGTTGCCAGTGGATGCCTGGATGTTTAATGTTTTACCATCCTTGTGGGAGGCTTCTCTCATGTCCCTGCATAGGGAGCTGGAGCTGACAGAGGGAGCTCACCCGCTCTCCCCAGATTCGAACTGCCAACCTGTTGGTCAGCAGTCCTGCCAGCATAAGGGTTTAACCCACTGCACCGCCAGGGGTTTTTATAGCATGGTTATAACAGAAGGCTAGCAATGAAATATTTGGATTTCAAGATAGCGTTTAAAACACTGATATTGCTATTCTCTTTCCTCTGAATATTCTCTTAATATAACTTTTAAAAGTTTCTGTAGGGGTGTTGATATCAAAACCTAGTCCAATTGATATTACACAGCAATTTTGTGTTCTATTAACAATAATTTAATATATTACAGTAGAGTCTCACTTATCCAACATTTGCTTATCCAACGTTCTGGATTATCCAACGCATTTTTGTAGTCAATGTTTTCAATACATCGTGATATTTTGGTGCTAAATTAGTAAATACAGTAGTTACTACATAGCATTACTGCGTATTGAACTACTTTTTCTGTCAAATTTGTTGTATAACATGATGTTTTGGTGCTTAACTTGTAAAATCATAACTTAATTTGATGTTTAATAGGCTTTTCCTTAATCCCTCCTTATTATCCAACATATTCGGTTATCCAACATTCTGCCGGCCCGTTTATGCTGGATAAGTGAGACTCTACTGTAAATCAGAATAATTTAATGCATTTATTCTGAATTGTGTAACAGTAGGGCAACAGCAAGGAACGTCTACCCCATAATCTAACTTCAACGCTTCTTAAACTGTAGGTTGCGACCCCATTTAGGGTCCCCTAATGCAGTGGTTCTCACCCTATGGGTCCCCAGGTGTTTTGGCCCACAACTCCCAGAAATCCCAGCCAGTTTACTAGCTGTTAGGATTTCTGGGAATTGAAGGCCAAAACATCTGAGGACCCACAGATTGAGAACCACTGGGCTAAACTAAAACTGGTTTAGTGTCTCCAAGGTAAATCTGAGCATGTATCCCCTGCGGAAATTGAGGTCATATTGTATATTTCAAAAATATATGCCAAGGTACGAAGGTGTAGTAGTTGTCCATGTTTTTTTTAGGGTTCTTCTCCCTCTCAGTGGAAGCTTTCACCTGACAGAAGTCCTTCTCAGAAGTCTGTAGAACTGAAGACAAAAAGATACGTAGATGCTGAAGGCTGTCCATTGTATATTTCTCATTCTTCTCTTCAGCTCCTCTCTCTCGGAAACAAATAAAATCCATTTCAACAAAATAAAACAGGTAAATGACAATTATCCAGAGGTATGAAAGTCACTACAGAAGAAATGTGTGCTGTATTTCTTGCATTTTACTTCCCTCTAATCCAGTGGTTCTCAACCTGTAGGTCCCCAGATGTTTTGGCCTTCAACTCCCAGAAATCCTAACAGCTGGTAAATTGGCTGGGATTTCTGGGAGTTGTGGGCCAAAACATTTGGGGACCCACAAGTTGAGATCCACTGCTCCAATCTCTTTACTTTTCTCTCACATCAAAACTTTAAAAAATGCTTTATAAATTCTGGACCGTTGTGTGACTTTCTAGTGCTGCTTTTGTGCTTTGTGTTATGGAGACATGCTTTTAAATATTATGTTCTGCATTTGCCGTGACCTACCTAGAACTTTTTGCAGAAAAGGCAGGATACAGAATTGTAAAATAAATAATAGTAAAATATGGGGTTGTTGTATGTCTTTCGGGCTGTGTGGCCAATAGTAAAATATGTTTTCTTTTTTCCCCCCTCCGGCTTTCTCTTGCTATGTTTATGCCACACATCTGATGAAATACAGTCCACAAAAGCTTACCCCATAAAATTTTTTGTTTGTCTTTAAGGTGTTGCAAAAGACTGTTTCTTGGTTTTGCTGTAGCAGATAGACATCACTAGGCTTTTAAAAAATACAAAGAAAAATGGTTTCTCCCTCATACTCACTGATGGACAGGAAGCCAGCAAAAGCGGGAAGAAAAGTGGCAGACTTTTGGAAAGTGCTTTAAATTGGTAGGGTTGACAAGGGTTGCATTGCCAGGATTTTATGCAATGTTGCTATGGTGACTGTGCTTGTGGAAAGCCGAGTGGCACTATTTTCCTTGTGCTTCCAAATACAGAAACCAATTGGTGCAAATTCTGCTACACCAAATCTACCAGCTGCAGCAGCAGTCCACTTGCTTTATGGCAGAACCCTGTTTTTAGGGCTCTGGATTGCAGTTAGTGTCCAGAGATCACCAAGTTCTAGTGCATGGATTGCTATCTCCCATTTAATTTTCTAATGAACCAAGTTGCCCTCTCAGCAGTTTGCACAAGCATAATGGTTTGTAGCAGAGCTTTCCAACCTATGTGTCACAACACATTCGTGTGTCGCAAACATAATTGGAAACCTCTGAGTCTGTGTGAAGTAAGCAATTAATATCTATTTAAAAATATAAATGAATTTTTTTCATAAGATATGTTGTGTCCCTGTACATTTCGTTATTACAATTTATGTGTGTGTGTGTATCTCTTCTAAGAGGCTGGTTTGACCTCCGCTTTGCTAGTAAAATTGAATTACTGTGTCATGAAATGATGCATATCCAAAAGAGTGTCACATGACATTTTTGGAAAGTCTGGTATATGGGATTGAATCCAAAGGATGTCAAGAACTGACAAAATATTGAGGCATTACTCATACAGTGACTAGACATGTTAACTGCCCTAAGCCTTCTTCCATTATCAAATGACAAATAGCTGAGATATGCAGCCTTCATGGTCTTACATGAGATGTGCCAGTCCCAATCCAAAATGAAACCTGCCTTGAAGTTTGATTTCCAAGTGAAACATACTTTAAAGTATTACTGAACCTAAACTGGAATTGCAGTAGGTTGTTCTATCAATCTACCTGTTCTGGGATCTTTTGAGAACTGTTCTGTCCTCCGATCCTCACAAGATCTTCCCAGTGGCTGCTCCCAGGCTGAGAAATTCCCTTCCTAGGGAGGCTTTCACTGATATCCTCTGTTCTATCTTTTTGCAAGCAGATTATTTTTGTTCTTCCAGATCTTTAAGAATGGAAGCACATGTATTTGTTGTTGGTATTTTAATTTAATTACGCTCCATGCAGTCATGCCGGCCACATAACTCTAGAGGTGTTTACAGATAACATCGGCCACGTGACCTTGCAGACGTCTATGGATAACGCTGGCTCTTTGGCTTAGGAACGGAGAAGAGCACCAACCCCCAGAGTCAGACACAATTAGACTTAATGCCAGGGGAAAACCTTTATCTTTGCCTATTTTAATTTGGTCTCATATTTACGATACCATAGTTTAATTGCGTTTTTACTTTTGTATACCATTATGTTTTAATTAGATCTGTTTTAGCTGTTGTGAGCTGCTGTGAATCTCAAACTGGGGTAAAGGCAGGATAAAAATAAAAATAATTCCAAGAGCTGCCAGAAATGATATTCTTATAAAATTGTGCAAATCAGCAGTAGTTTACATCAGATTGGGCTAGAATCTGGCAGAACTGATTTAAAAAACCTATGGAATCAAATGGTTTCTTTATCCTCCTTAGGGTTGAAAAACAAGCACTTAAGAGTTATTTTATATGGGTGGACACAGCAAGCAGCTGCCTGCATAGTACCACACCCTTTCCTTCTTTCTCCTTATAAACTTGCCTTCTGATCTCCAGCACCCTTTGAAACTGTATCTGTCCCTTCCTATTGAGTTGGGTAATATCCTGTAATCTCGGCTTATTGCAGTCACACTATAAGCTTTAATAGTTTTTACTATATTAAATTCAATATCTCTTAACTTACAGCAACATAATAGACAAAGTTATCTATGGAAAATAAACAAGACAAAAACTTTGGATCCAGAATCCGAGCCACATGAATAGTTCCAGGAGGGCAAAATTGCCAGATAAATTTGAAAACAGCCAATGGTGAGGAATGCTGACAGAATCTAATAACACCTAGAAGTCCACATATCCCCTACCCATATTATTTAATGTCAGATCTTATTGTAACTCACTGGATCTAATGGGAATTAGGATCCACAAGATCCTTGTCACTGGCCTACAATATAAATTCCTTTATATTATCTGAAAAACAAATTTGCAGGATTGCAGTAGGCAGACAATAAGCCTGTTTCATTGACTTTCCCTGTTTAATCTACTTTGCCCTTAGAGAACACTTTCTGTGTTGGCGGTTTGATGCCGCCCAAGGGCTATGCATTTAAACGGGTGAGCTGTTTATTCTTAAAAATTTCACACTGAGTCTAGACTGGGAGTGCTCACAAACTGGAAAGAGGATAATTCTAAAATTCAGAATCAGTTGCTGCTAACAGAAATATATAAATTAGAGGTAATGTACTTGCAACTATAAAATACTGCATATTGTACCGCTTTACAACCTCATGCTCATTCATTAATACCTTCAGATCTAAAGACTAGGAAATCTGCAGGTACTCTTAACAGGAGTTATCTGCAAATATTAGTATGCTTTAAATCAATTCACTGTAGAATAGTGGTTCTTTGTTAGAATCACTGTAAAATCTACTGAAATATGTACAGTGCGGTTTGCCAATGTATTGATAAAATAAAGCTCTGGCTACATTATACTATTAAGACTTTGTTGTATATTCGTTCAGTCGCTTCTGGCTCTTTGTGATCTCATGGACCAGCCCACGGCAGAGCTCCCTGTCGGCTGTTGCCACCCAAGCTCCTTCAAGGTCAAGCCAGTCTCTTCAAGGATACCATCCGTCCATCTTGCCCTTGGTCGGCCCCTCTTCATTTTTCCTTCCATTTTGCCCAGCATCATTGTCTTCTCCAAGCTTTCCTGTCTTCTCATTATGTGGACAAAGTACTTCATCTTTGCCTCCAATATCCTTCCCTCCAGTGAGCAGCCGGGCATTATTTCCTGGAGTATGGATTGGTTTGATCTTCTTGCGGTCAAAGGCACTCTCAGAATTTTCCTTCGACACCATAGTTCAAAAGTGTCTATCTCCCTTTGCTCAGCCTTCCTTAGTCTTAGCTAGCTATTAAGACTAGCAGTCCTATAATAGCAACGCAACCCAACACCTAACCCAACTATCTGAAGCACAGTATTTTGGCAAATTATGAGCTGATCCTGCCGTGATGAAAAGCATAGTACTTGGACCTAAGCCTGATAATATGAGAGAGTTCTGTTTTGGAGGGCCAAGGATCCCTGCTGAGGGATTCAAATCAAACTAGGTCAGTAGAATCTCATGCTAAGTTAGTGGACGTGCTGTATTCAATGGACAACAGCATGGCTGTATTAATTTGGTCAGTACATACTGAATGTCTTCCCAACAACCCTGCTATATGCTTGTGAAATGTAGACGGTCTAGAGACATCACATTCAACTTCTGGAATGATTCCATCAGTGTTGCCTTCGAAAAATCCTCCAAATCTCTTGGGAAGACAGGTGGACAAATGTCAGCATGCTAGAAAGAAGCAAAGACCACCAGCATTAAAGCAATGCTCCTTCGCCATCAACTCCACTGGACTGGCCACATTGTTCGAATGCCCAATCACCATCTCACAAAGCAGTTATACTCCCTACTCAAGAACGGAAAACGGAATGTTGGTGGACAGGAAAAGAGATTTAAAGATGGGATTAAAGCTAACCTTAAAAACTGTGGTATAGACACTGAGAACTGGGAAGCCCTGGCCCTTGAGCGCTCTAACTGGAGGTCAGCTGTGACCAGCAGTGCAGTGGAAATCAAAGAGGCACAAATGGAGGGCGAAAGGGAGAAAAGTGCCAAGAGGAAGGCGTATCAAGCCAACCCTGACCGGGACCACCTCCCATCTGGAATCTGATGTCTTCACTGTGGAAGAACATGTGGGTCAAGAGTAGGACTCCACAGTCACCTATGTACCCACTGCCAAGACACCACACATGGAGGACAATCTTATTCTGATGAGGGATCGCCTAAGTAAGTAACAACAGCAACAGAAACAGTCAAGCATTTGTATACATCTGTTCCTGAGGTGGAAGATGATCTGAGATCTTGGCAACTCGAAAGGCTTAGTCAAGTAGAGTGAGAAAATTGGCCATTTTCAATAAGAATAACAGCTTTCTAGACAAATTACACTTAAGGATGCTGTAATCTACCTGCTGTTTTTGATATTCAACGGTGTTATGCAGCATCAAGATGACCCTGTGAAATATTGTAATAAAGAGACATATCCTCTGTATTTCTGATTCACTCTGATTATAGTATGTTCATACTCAATTTTAATACAAAAAATGAATGCAGTTGTTCCAAAAGTTCTGCAGTTCTTATGATTCTGGATTCTTTTCCAGGAAAACATTCAACCTGGTTTGGATATTTGCGGGAAGTGTATGTGTCATGCACTAGACTCTTCTAAAAATGTGGCTTTCTTAACTCACTTAGTGGTTGGGACAGCTCCAAATTTACATAATGAGACATCCACAACGTTAACATGAATAAGGCATATTATTCTTACTTTGTGGAGGAAACGTGCAGACTTGGAACCTCTGAATTAGGGGCAATCCAATTATTACTATTCCTTAATTTTTAGAATCTCAGTGCCTATTAATGGCTAAATGGTATGATCCTTGAGAGGAATCTTTGGAAATGTTATGCACACCTTGCTGTTCTTTAACTAGTATTTTATCTATTACATCCATCATTAATAGGTTCCTCTTCCCATAAAGGGTAGAAGTACATTAAATTCTCAGGAGTCAAATAAAACTCATTTGATAAAGTATGTCTTTGCTCACAATGATTTAAATCCATTTCATTTTAGAAGAACAATGTAGCTGGACTTCATTCTACTATGTCATCCACTTCCTCAAAGCAATGCCACACATGGTAACAGCAATTTAAAAATGTTTTTGTTTTGTCACTGATAGTCATATTTTTCTGTGGAGTTAATGACAAGTGTAGCATAAGTCATGCTAGCAGTCTGGGGAAAGGATATTGCAAGTATTATGGAGGCAACAGGATGGCAGTTTCTGGTAACTCATTATTTCTGGGGTAATTAACAGAATGGGAAAGGATGGTTGTAGGCTGTAGTTCAGTCATCCCTTTTCAAGACTAAGGTATCTTCAAGTAATGTCCTCCAATTCCAGAAAGTATCTTCCTCTGTGGACAACCCCACTGTTGCAGCAGCTTCACTGACTGCCAGTCTGTTTCTGGACACAATTTTGTTTCTGGACAAAGTGCTGGTTATTACCTTTATAGCTCTAGGTGGCTCAGGTCCAGGCTATTTGGCTGACTGCACCCTCTTGCACGAACCTGTCTGGGCCCTGAGATCTTCAGGAAAGGTTCTTCTCTCAGTCCCATCTCCATCTCAAGTTCTGTTGGTGGGAATGAGAGAGTGGGCCTTCCTTCTCAGTTCCTGCCTCGTGACTCTGGAATTCCCTTCTTCCCAAGGAAGCCAGAATGGCCCCCTCCCTTCTGTCCTTTCATCAGCAGGTTAAGACCTTTGTATTCAGGTAGGCTTTTAAAGATGAAGGTGTTTAAGATCTAGTCAGGGGTGCTGTGGTTTTATATGCTTTTATGATTTTAACTTGAATTGTTTTATTAATTATGTTTAATACTGTTTTAATATTTGTATATTTGAAGTTGTATTGTAATTCTTTTAATTGTGAGCTGCTTTGAGTCTCCGCATGGAGAGAAAAAGTGTGATATAAATAAATGTAATAAGGATCTCAAAATCGAACTGCAAAGACTCTGGCATAAACCAGTACAGGTGGTCTTGGTGGTAATCGGCACAATGGATGCTGTGCCAAAAGATCTCAGCCGGCATTTGGAAACAATAAACATTGACAAAATTATGATCTGTCAACTGCAAAAGGTCACCTTATTGGGATATGAATGCATCATCCTAAATAATAACAGAATGTTGAAACAGTAGAGCATGGGTATTATCCAACAAAATGTAACTGAAGCAAATTACTTCTTTAAGTAATGAATACTTCTTCACCCAAAGATGCTACATCAATCACTAGATTTAAAAAAGGTGGAAACTTTTGTGGAAATGTTTGTCAATGAGAGTTATTGACAATAATAAGGAATAAACCCCTTAAGATCCGTATGCCCCCATTTATAAGATGGTTGGGGACAAATGGGGATGTCTCCAAAGTTTTGAGACTTTTGAGCTTTTCATGGGTATCCTTTTGTTCTCTATTCGATAGGTGCGCCTTTAATCAGGCATGACTTCTTGCGTTACTTGGACACTCCCTCTGTTAACATTACTAGTGCCAATTTCTTAAAGATTTCATGAAGATATGTGGGATGCAATTGATTGAATACACTATTTCATTAATTTCAAATGCTTATTATCTAGACATTTATGATCTTCACAGATGCATGACCCACACAAAACATTAACAATTTGAGGTGTAATTCCCTAATGTGAACTGAGCAGAACATACAATCTATCACGCAAACTGATTTCTAAATGGATGTACTGGATACAGAATTTCATAAGCTGAAAGTAGTATTAAAATTTGGAAAACAGTATGTAAATTGAAGACTGTGTCAATAATTTTCTATCATAACCAAACTCTCCGGTTAATATAGTGAAATCAGTATTAATTTTATGGATATTTAATAGTACCGTATATATTTCACTTTGAGCCTGGGACAAATGACCCCTCCCAGCCTGGTGTTGTGCAAACATGGCCCACTTCCGGAAGAGAACATCACAGTGAGTTTTTTTGTGTGGTTTAATCATAATATTGACAATTTTTATCAAATTTTTACAAAACTGATATTTTTAAAAAATCTAACTCTTAGTAAGACTAGAATGGGGTTCTTTTAAAATAGAAAAGCATTATTATGCTGCTGCTCTTCTGGAATATTCATATTAAAAAACCCTATGTAGCAAAATACAAACTGTAGCTAATAAAAGGTAATTCAGTCCACCATGATACGTTATACCATTAAATTCAGGGAATCCACATAATATTGCATTATTCGCAAGTCGTCTGCACAATGGCACTGGTAAATTTAAATATAAAAACTATAAAACAAATTCCAGACCTAGGCTGTGGTCATAGCTGATATGGGACATTAAATGTTTTCAATCCTTTGGATATGATCTTCAGAGTTAGTGCCAGTAATAATTTTCACTCTAAGTAATTTGTTATAGGAATTAAAACTTTTTCATAAATAGAAATGGTATTCATAAAGCTTCATTATAGAAAGAAGAATAATTCTTTGAATTTTTATATTACTTTATCACAACCTGCCAGGAATAAATAAATAAATAGACACATGAGGATAGTTAGCACTTTATATCCTCAAAACACCACACAAACATCCACTAATTGATCTATGAGAAATTAATGAGAGGCTAATTCATCTTAAGGGGCCCAACTTCATTGTCCCACTTGCAATCTCTGTAATTGTGCCAAGTCTCAGGATTCATCTTATTCCACTTTCCAAAATGTGGGTATTTTCTCACCTTCTAAATATAGGAGTTTTTCATCATAAGATAGAAAGCGGGCAAAAAATATTAAGTGTTAAAATCTTCTGTTAGAAAAATATAGATTTGTTAAACAAAAAAAATCATAGAAAGAAAGATTGAGCCTTTTGTTAAAAGTAATTTATGCACTAATGCAAAGAGAAAGAAATGGCTCTATGGGCAAAATTCAAGTATGAGTGACCAGGTTTTTAATTGTAAAGTAGGTGCAACATTTTTAAAAATGTTACAACACTGCATGACCTGTAATGCTCACAATATTTACATAAACTGCTTACATAAAACCATAAAAACTCTAAAGAGAAGGAAAAAAATCTGTATGGACTGAAACAATCTACTCCTAGCACCCACATCAATGCCAATATTAACCAATGAAATCAAGTGCACAAAAATACTTTACATAGTCTACTAATGTAAAGTATACATCGGTGAGAAAAATACAAACCTAATTAGTTAAAAATGTCAAAAGAAGGGTGGGTCAATACAAATTCCATTTTAGGGAAGAAAAAAAAGGCAAACTTAAAAAAGAACTAAATAGAAGCACACATCCATTCACACACAGACACACACACTCACATGAGTATTCATGAATAGAAACATCTGTTTAGACAAGCGCAGAAAGCAGGCTGGTACGAAAAAAAATGGACAACATTAACTCTTTAAACGTAACAAACACATCAACTTGTAACAAAAAAAGAGAGAGTGCTAACTAAACTACATAAAAGATCATTTCACATGGGTTTTCATGTAGGATTGTGGCAGGCTACGCTGCCAGTACACAAATGACAAAATGAACCTACCCAGCAGAAGGAAGGGTTCCTGTCTCCAGGCCACTGTAGCGTAGTGTAGTGAATTGCATTCCATCAGGTTGGGCTTGGAAAAAGAGAATGAGAGCTGTCCGCATGGGATAAGAGCAGCCCCCGTAGCCCAGGGGTAGTGCTATGTGCATTGGCATGGAAGAACTGGCCGGGGGAATGGACTTCCCCCAGATCTCTTGTCCTCTGGGACTAGTGTTGCTGCTCGTATCCCATGGAAAGTGGAGCTTGGGCCCTGAGAAGGTGAACTGGGCAGGGAATGAGTACTCCTCGTTGAAACATTAGATTTTGGTTATCAATATACTGGTACCGTTATCAGCTGTAGGTGATGGTGGTTACCAGCACTCTTTGCTAGAAGTAGTAACTAGGCCACTAGAAGGAATGACGCTTCGGGATATAACAAAAGGCTGGCTCCCAGATGAAGAGGTAGTAGGTGGCCCTAAAGACTCCATCTTGGGCCCAGGCATGATGAATGGGGGATACGTTGTGCAATGCCTGGAAAAAAGGGGGAGGCCATTGCCACCATATGCAGCACCGACACTGAAAATGACCACTGCACGACCACTTTTTTAAAAGATCTCGGGACTCTGAGAATGGCTCACAGCTTTAGCTTTGTGAATCTGTAGTGTACGATCACCTTTCTAACAAACATGTTTCACATTTCTTTCCAACTCAACAGAACATAAATAATCTGGTTAACAGACTCAACCTGAACATTTCTGCCACATTGATATATATATATATATTCATATATTTATATTTATATATAAGAATCTGTTAATGGCATAAATAATTCTTATTAAATAAAATAAATCTGATATGTTACATAATACTGACAAAATCACTGGCTGGAATCCAAAGAGCTACATTAGATACATCCAAAGATTTTGGTGTGCCCTATAAGTTTTTTAAAAAACAAAAACTTCCTCTCTTGTTATTAAAAAGAACCCCATTCCTGATAAAAAAAATGTTTTTGGAAGTTCTCTCTGGTTCAAAATTGGTTTATCAAACTGAAATAGAGGGAGCCTTCGATGCAAGGAGCACACACAAAACACTAGTTGTGTAGTTCTTGGGATCCTGGCCAGTGCTCCTAATAGTTTAGTAAGCTACCTTTTTCCTCTAGTATATTAAAATGGGCAATGAGATTAATATCAGCAGGTGAGACAATTCAGTGTCCTTTTAGTGCTGATATAGCCCCGGTGAAGTAAATAAAAATATCTGATCATAAAAGGAATAGCCGAAATCTCTTTCTCAGTTCAAAGACTCCTGTTATGCTATGCAGTTGTCCCTCACCTTTGTGGGTTTGACATTTGCTGGACTGATTATTAATGGATTTGTTCTAAGAATCTCTAAATCTTCCACAATGTGATTCTATCACTAGCTTCCTCCAGACCTAGAGATTTCGAGAGATAACACCCCTTGAGGAAGCTCTGGGTCCTCCAGTGCAATTCTATGGCCAGCTTCTAACCAAAGTCAACCACAGAGTTATGATGGCAGACCTAGATATTAGTGAGATATTCCTCAGATAAAAAATAGCAATTTCTTTGTTCATGCTTCCTCTTCACTTTCACAGGGGTCCCCTGCCCCTAATCCCAGCAAATGTGAAGGACAGATTGCACTGCAATCTCTTAGAGCAATGGTTCTCAACCTGTGTGTCCCCAGATGTTTTGGCCTTCAACTCCAAGAAATCCTAACAGCTGGTAAACTGGCTGGGATTTCTGGGAGTTGTAGGCCAAAACATCTGGGAACCCACAGGTTGAGAACCACTGTCTTAGAGCAATGGTGTGCAACTTGTGGCTTTCCAGGTGTTTGGGACTCCCAACTCCTAGACGCCATAGCTAGCTTGTCCAATGGTCAGGTGTTTTGGTAGCTAAAGTCCAAAACATCAAGAAGGCCACAGATTGGACACCACTGTCTTAGAGTTATCAATTAATAGGAACAGTTCTTGAAATGGGCTTATTGCTTTTATGCAATACGTCATTTTGCACCAAGAGATTAAGTCAGTAGCCAATACAGGCTCTGAAGGGTTTCAAAATGAATGACTCTGACTTTAAAGCAGGTGGCTATGAAATTCTGTTTAAAGCAATAGCTGACTAAAATATTCTATCTAAATATTTTTAATTAAAAAAATCTATAGTACTCTACTTTAAAACTCAGGAAAACTTTTAAAAAAATGCAACGAGTAGTTGCAAGTTTTGATTTCCTAATTTGATCTGTGTGATCCCACATCCCTTTAGGAATCTGCAAGGTTGCACTCTCCCTACAGGGACCTGAAATGGAGTACAGTACTTCCAGGCAAGGTTCATTCCAAACAGACACTATAAATGAACACTCAATCGCGAGAAGTGTTATGTCATAATTAAGGTATTACATAATCATGCCTTTTCCACTGCTGTTAAATACAAAAACAGCATCTTTTACATTATTATATAAAAGCATTTAGGCTGTATTTTTATTTATCACTTTACACTGGCAAGTCTCTTGTATGTGTACTCAATAGAAACCAAAGAATTTTGTACACTATTTTTTTTTGTACAATAAAAGATAAAGTGTGCATTAGGTACGCTTGTACATGACAATATTGTACATTATTTACATTCCAGATATCGTCATGAAATTCTGTTTTATCTATATACACAATGAAAACTTTGCAGAAACATTTGGACTCTAATTTTATAATCACAATTTTAGTATTATAGGAAAAAAAAAGAGTTTTATAGACACACTGCAACCTTTTGAAGATCTGGATTGACATTGCCTTCTTTATCAATAAGAATACTGTACCACTGTTTTGTTTAGCACCCTGTGGTGATGAACTCTATCCATCCTGATATTATCAATATATAATATCATATATTTATGTGCATGTTTTATATATATATATATATATGTACTAGGCCAGTAACAAAGACATTCAATGTTATCTAGAGATCTTCCTTCTCTTGGGTTTTGGAGGCTTCAGCTGTCTGTCTCCCTGTGGAATTTGGTGCACCTGAAAAACAATGGGAATTGAATCAGAAGGGATTGAAAAACAATAAAATACTTGATATATTCATATAGCAATTTCTTTACTTATGAAAATCAACTAATATATAATGAACACATGTATCTTAGTCATCTTCACAAACCTTCCACATGAAGCAAAAGAGTACTTTTTGGTAGGATGCAACTAAGGGACTCTATGGAGTTCATCTCATGGAATGAGGTTTTCCTTGAATCTTCCCTCAGGTCCTGGTAAAGGTGTCCCAAAGGCCCAGAGAACTTCCAAAATAATGTCCATAACAACGTGACTTGGACAAAGTTGATAGGAAGTATGTATGTATGTATGTGGAGTGCAATTAGATGCAAGTATCACCCCCATATTAGAGGCTGGGCAACTGAACTTGCTCAAACCTAATTAAGTTAGCTGAAGCATGGTTTGAAAGAGTGACTCATATTCTTAATGATAGCGAAAACCTGAACTCTCCTTGGTCAATGTTTCTTAGATAATCAAAAAGTTTCTATAAAGAGCAGTCTCACATTGAAGTAATGAGAGATCATTAGCTTCAGGGGTCAACAATGTTTGGGTTGTCTTGCTAGCTATGCCAAAACCTGTAACCATGAGACTCAACCACTTCATTTCACTTTCGGTAATTCTCCTCCAGTCTGCAATGAGGAAATGTCATCTTGGGATACTCCTAAAGGTGGCTCTACACAACAATGTTCAAAGTAACTATCTGGGTTTTTCCTCATGGAAAAGCTAGTCCTGGATGGGGTACAACTGGTGGAAGGAACACAAACATGTGTTTGCCTCACTTCTTCTCAACATGGAGTTGGAGAAAGCTCCACCCTGCAACTGATAGCATGCTCTTTACCTAGATGTGCAGCTTCAAAGATGGGCAGATGGTTGCCTACTACTCATGTTTGCCAGTGTGCGCAACTATAGATGTCATGTGAGTAGAACTGTTCAGTTTGGTTCCTTTTGGTTCTGTAGTACAACTGACCTTAAAAGAAGGCCATTGTCTTCTCCGCCAGTGTATGGATACATGTAATGATATTTCATTTTGTGGAAGTAAATTAAAGAGAATGAGATTCTCTTAGCAGCAGAGGATTCATAAGACTTTTGAAATGAATGGATTGTTCTTTGTGCAAAGAGCAATCTCAAGCCTGCTCTAAATAAATGGTCCAGAGGTAATTTTCCTTTAGAACAAACTCAGGATTCTTGTTAGGAGAGCAATAAGCCAATGATTTCAGTTTGAATATAATGCTAAGCAATTTTGTTTAAAAAAATTGTCCCCAAATGCTACTGAATGCAAAACCATCAAGAGCAGTCATAGGGGACTTATGGTAGGAGTCTCAATATGATGATTAGACCCAACTCTTCTTTCTGTTACATCTGTGAATGTGCAAGTTCTGGATCAGTGCCTGAAGTGTTGTAAGGGAGTGGCTCTCAGGTCCAGAATAAGCATTTCCTTCCTTCATTTCTTCCTTCCCAACATGAAAACCCATTCATTTATAAATCTTTCTTCCACAGCCTGCATTCTGAAATCTCAGGATGGTATACAATCAAAACAATACAAACAATTTAAAACAATTCTTGATAAAAAGGGAGTTAGTGTGTGACAACTCTTCTGTTACATTGTTGACCTGCTTCTCCTATTCTTACTTTCTGATGTATGTTAGAAACATATTTATTTAAACATAGCTACTCGGATTACCTCACATCTTTTTTCATAGTTAATCATTGTATTTGTGTCAGATTTGTATTGTTGATGTAAACCTCTTTGAAAGTTTTGGATCAAAGTAGCATATAAACATTTGTACACCCCCCCCCCCCCCCCGGGCAAACAAATAAACCATAGATAAGCCTTCTTGGTTTCTTCCTGTTGGCAGAAGTGATAATTTCCACCAATAGATTTTCTTGATCAGGGTGAGCAATTCTGGCTTGTTTATCCACACTGGATGTCATTCCAGATGATTTCTTGACATCCAGGCAAGGGTTTTTTTTTTCGCGTCAGGAGCAACCTGAGTTGCTCCTGAGGTTTTGTTTTTTTGAGATGGTAACCAGAAGAAGAAATTTGAGAGCTTCAAAAGGTCCACAGAGGTGGTTTCTCACCCCCCTCTCCTTCCCTCTCTCTGTGTATTTATGTGTCTGTCTGTCTGTCTGTAATAATTCTTAGGTAACTGCTCTAATTCTTGGATTTTATTTAAAATTAAATACTGACCATAGTTGTTCTTTGCTTTCAAGTAGTTTCTGATTTAAGGCGACCCTTAAGGCAAAGCTATCACAGGGATTGGTACAGAAGCAGTGTGCCTTTGCCTTCCTCTAAAGCTGAGATTGCACGATTGGCACAAAGATTTAATGGGCCAGAGGGGATTTGAACCCTGGTCTCCACAGTTGTAGTGTAACACTCAAACTCCGATACTATACTGGCCTATTGACGAAAGTTTTGTTGAATAAAATATTAAAAATGCTTTCCAGGCTCTACATTAGATACTTACATTCCCAGACATTTTGTCGAGTTCACTCATGGCCTCATGTATAGCAGCTTCTAAATGGTTAGTTAGCTTCCCACCTCTAAGACAAAAATAGGGAACAAGTGTTACAACAACACCCACAACTGTAGTAAAATACACTATTCAAAGCATACGCTGCAAAGTGAATTCATATTCCACTCCATTAACGTTTTAAACAGGAGTAATACACCATTTGTTATGTATACAAATAAAGCAGACTTTAAGTGGAATTCTGGCCACTGGGACCTGTCCATAAAAAAAAACTCCCAGAAAACAACCAAAAGGGAAACCAAAGTGCAATCCAAAGGCATGAGCCTATTGACGGAACTGTTCCTGTTGGCAGAACTGAAAAGGTGCCACCTCTGCATTACATCAAAATGTGCCCTAGAGACCTGGGAGCATTTTTTGAGCTTGGATGATGTAAATATTTGTAAGGTTGAGAGAAGAGGGGTAATGTAGGAAAGGTCCGATCATGCTAGCAGTAAATATTGCAATGCTAACAATAAGCCTACCACCATAGCAAATTCTAATAAAGACTCCACACCAATGTGAATCCAAATATAAATCATAAACAATAAAAACAGCAGGTTGATGTGACTTTTTCAGGCTGTATAGTGATGCTCCAGTAGCATTCTCTCCTGACATTTCACCTGCATTTATGGCAGGCATCCTCAGAGGTTGTGAAGTCTGTTGGAAATGAGGCAGTGGGGTTTATATAGCTGTGGAATGGGCTCTATAGGCCACTGAATACTCCACCACATACATCAGAAGAGCTGCAAGACCAAGAACAAGCCACGGGAGTAAAGACAAAGATCCACCTAGAGGAAAAGTATTCTTATCATACATCAAGGGAACCACTGACCACATAGGGAAA
This sequence comes from Anolis carolinensis, assembly GCF_035594765.1. Classification (NCBI taxonomy): domain Eukaryota; kingdom Metazoa; phylum Chordata; class Lepidosauria; order Squamata; family Anolidae; genus Anolis; species Anolis carolinensis. The sequence continues at coordinate 225,744,465 of NC_085841.1, forward strand.
CTAGTGAAGAAACATAACCTACAAACAATCCACAGACCAATCAGGAAAATTCAACAAATGCTGTGTTCAGCAAAGGATAAGAGAGATCCTCTCACTACTGCAGGGCAGTATATACTGTATATCACGCAGCTGTGGACAAGTCTACATAGGGACCACCAAATGCAGCATTGCCCAAACACGAATCAAAGAACATGAAAAGCACTGCAGACTAATTCAACCAGAGTAGTCAGCTATAGCAAAGCACCTGATGACCTACTCTGGACACAGAATATTATTTGAGAACACAGAAATGCTGGACCACTCTGACAACTATCATGTCAGACTACACAGAAAAGCCACTGAAATCCACAGGCATGTGGACAATTTTAACAGAAAGGAAGAAATCATGAAAATGAACAAAACCTGGTTACTAGTACAGTAGAGTCTCACTTATCCACTTAAGGAAAAGCCTATTAAACATCAAATTAGGTCATGATTTTACAAATTAAGAACCAAAACATCATGTTATACAACAAATTTGACAGAAAAAGTAGTTCAATACACAGTAATGCTATGTAGTAATTACTGTATTTACGAATTTAGCACCAAAATATCATGATGTATTGAAAACATTGACTACAAAAATGCGTTGGATAATCCAGAACGTTGGATAAGTGAGACTCTACTGTATTAAAAAACAAATCAAGAGAGCAAATACAGAACACCACTGAAAAATAGGGGAATTCCAGAGTGCCATCAATCAAGTGCCAGTTAACACCTCCCAAATAATGGATCCCCTCAGGCAGCAACAGCCAGGCTTTGAAGCTGCATGGCTTTTCAGTGCTAATCAAGCTGGCCAATTACAACATTCACACTTGCCTCAAACAGACAAGAGTTCTTTCTCTCACCCTGGACTTTCCACAGATATATAAGCCCCACTGCCTCATTTCCAACAGACCTCACAACCTCTGGGGATGCCTGCCATAATGCAGGCGAAACGTCAAGAAAGACTGCTACTGGAACATGGCCATACAGCCCAAAAAACTCACAGCAACCCAGTGATTCTGGCTATGAAAGCCTTTGACAACACAATAAAAACATCTCTCCATTTGATGTTTAAACTGCAAGTTAAGTTCAATGTTCAGTCGGTATTTTAGTCCTATTAATATTCCTACTGAAAAAAATATTACTTTTAACAATGAACTGCACCTACGGGAATAAACTGATCAAAATCAAAGCATGGATAATCACATTTTTTGAATTAAAAGGCTGAGACATATGATTGAAGAAAGCACTGGTTTTCACTGTGGAGAAGAATGAGAAATAGAGACAGATAAGAAAGCATCAGATATTTAGAGGATTATGTACCTTTCCCTTCAATTTAGCTTTGTGCGGCTATGTGCCAAAATATCAGGGCTGGTGAAGAGCATAATAATGGGCTTGGTTTACCTGTGCCTTGCATTGAACAGCACTGCATTTATTATGTTGCTGGAGAATTCAATATGAATAGTTTTGTGTAGCGTGACTACCACCTTCAGTACAATTACAGAATATACACAATCTCTTCAAGCTTTCATGGGGCTTAAGGTATCAGATGATTAACTCCTTTACCGTTGCTTACAAAAGACACGTCTGTTATATGTATATAATTTCTACATTATATATTACATTTACACTGCCAGGTGTGAGAAATATGCATGCATGGAGCAAAATGAACAACAGAAAGCTGTTTAAGTAACTTCCAGAAATCCCAGCCTGTTTAACAGCTGTCAGGATTTCTGGGAGTTCAAGGCCAAAACATCTGGGGACCCATAGGTTGAGAACCACTGGGCTAAACTAAACTAGTAATAAATAATCTATATGTATATCCATATCTATTGCTATATATCAGATAAAATCTTATTGTTTCTGACCTATGGTGACCTTAAGGCAAACCTATCATGGTTTGTTTTTGTTGGCAAGATTTGTTCTGTCAGCGGTTGCCTTTGTCTTCCTGCCAAGCCTAAGGATTTCAATGGCCACATGGGGATTCAAAACAGGGACTCCCAGTATCCTATTTCTTCAAACCGCTATACTGTATATACTCATTATATATATAAATACACACACATTCAAAACCAGTAAAGGCAAATCTGCAAAAATCAAGATTCTCTACTACCACATGATCCAGGTAAAGACACCTGTTTTCAAGTGAGAAAAAAAACAATCCAATTATTAGATTTGAAATAATCTTGGGAGACTTTCACTTTTTGTCTGAAAAAGATAGGATATTCTATTTGAATTCTAGGTAAAGACACCTGTTTTCAAGTGAGATTCTTTCACTGGGACATTTTTTTCTACAGGATCCAATTTTATATATTTATATATTTTGCCAATAACAACAACAATAATCATCAAAATAATCATGAATGTTGATTCTGGTCACCTTTTTTTGGGCAATGCAAAATAGAATGATGATCACCCAGAGTTTGTGCAATTTTCTATTCAGAAGTTATACTTAGAGCAGTGGTTCTCAACCTGTGGTTCCGCAGATGTTTTGGCCTTCAACTCCCAGAAATTCTAACAGCTGGTAAACTGGCTGGGTTTTTTGGGAGATGTAGGCCAAAACACCTGGGGACCCACAGGTTGAGAACCACTGACTTAGAGATACATTGTGATGCCTTTCATTAGTTCAAGAAACAAAACATTTCTTTTTTTTAAGTATAAGAACGTTAAGTATACAGAAATAAAGAATTATTTTAGTTTTAAGTACTTGCTTAATTGAAAGTGCTTTAGTACAATATTTTTGTTTTAAGGGAATCATGCTATGTATGAACTTTCAAGACAGAGCAGCATTTATTGACAACCACAGGGGATTTATTCCGGTATCCATCTCCCAATATGTACACCGAACGCAGAAAATGTTTAATCTGTTATACCTATGACTTTTTATTCATGAGTACACAGCAAATAATCTAAAATGTGAAAAGGACTCTTCAAACAAACAGTGAGAAGTAGTAATATGACTGAATATTAACAGGAACAAAATGTTCTGATTTTGAAATGCAAAAGTGATTTTAAGTGTTGTCTTAAAAAAGATAAGGTGAGTGCTCCTGGTAACAATTTTTTGCTTGATTCCTAAAGGGATGAGTTATAGAAACAGCTCAGGAGCAACATTTATGGACGAATAGTGTTTTTCTTAGCACCTTATAGAACGTAGAGGAGAGATACCCTAAGTGGCAAAACTCAGCGTTTAATTGCATACTTCTACAGCTCCGGTGCAATTAATAAATGTATGTAAATAAGTAATTATTGAATGCCTCATCCACCCCTCCCCCCCACCCTTAGTGATAATCTTGCAAGGTGCCTAGCTGATAATTTTCATCCATCTCCTTTGTCCTCTCTGCAGGTTCCTCACTTAATTGTTCACCTACTCATTGCATTTTAATCTGTGAAGGTGTATCATTGTCCCTTTCTACAAGCCACGTGTTGACTTGAAAGGAGTGGTCTACTTTGTAGTGTGGTAATTACAAATAGGCTACACTAATTGGCTTGTTAGGGCGCATGGTAATTTCATGTCCTCTGACAAATTCTAGCACAGGCTCGTCTTACTTTCAGGCCTTGGCTAATTGCCATATTTGGGATTACAAAGGAATTTCATGAGGAGAGATTAGCTCGTGATGCCGGCAGGTGAATGGGAGAGAAATGGAAAGAAGGAATGGATTTGTTCTATCTTCTAAGCCAATTTCATTGCAGTGTACACACATAAGAGAGAATGAAAGAGGGGAAGGGAAAGAGAAAGAGAAAGAGAAAGAGAGACAGACACAGACACAGACACAGACAGACAAATGTTACATTATCCCTCCCAAATCTGCAGATGCTTTCAGGAGAGACAATTTGCAAGGCATTGATGTCATCAGTGGTTAGGATATTGGAAGTATGGACTTCTTAAGTTGAGAATGTTATTTTATCATGCACACCTACACATGCGTGAGTGGCTGGTATTTATTCCATATCAGGAAAGACTAAAGGCATTCTTTCAAGGAGTCCACTGGGATAGATCCTAAATCTACTTCACATTGTTTTACCTGTCTACATGTGATTCAGATTGTTATGTGTTCATGCTATCCTACACATAAATCTGAACATGAGAGAATGTACTGTAGTGATTAAATATCTATAGCAGTGGTTCTCAACCTGTGGGTCCCCAGATGTTTTGGCCTTCAACTCCCAGAAATCCTAACAGCTGGTAAACGGCTGGGATTTCTGGGAGCTGTAGGCCAAAACACTGACTTATAGGTATAACCTACTATACCAACTAAATGCATTACAGCTGGGTATAAATACCATGAATCATGAAATATTGGTGCCTAGGTTTTCCTGATTTGTTTCACTCTCGCTCTCCTGTTATTCTGAGTCATGTTTTTAAGACTGTAATCCAGATAAAGCCAGGCCTTGTCTTGCTTTCACACTTGGAGAATTCCTGGCTAAATAGTGAGACATAAATGATTTTGCATGAAATGTTTACTGCCTCTCTAAACAGCTCTTAACCAAGCCCTCAATGTATCTGATTAACATTTGATTCAACATCTGTTGTAGAAGAGCCCTATGAACTTACTAAAAGAACGAGCAAGTCTTAAATACTGATGGTATGGATGCCCTGATCTCCCTGGAGCAGAAAAAAAATCTAGAAATGTCGAAGTCACAGAAAAACCGTTTTTTTTTTCATTTTTCTAGAATTTTCAGAAGCATTGAAAAAATATGATAAACACCAATTACTAATTAAAATTCACTTTGCAACATAAATTGTATTATAAATAATCTTGTCATAAAATGTTAATGTTTAGTATATGAAAGGACCTGTTTATCCAGGTAAACACTGCAAATTATATTTTCTTTAATTTTTTTCTTGAATTAACTCAATGCTGATCAGAATATGCCTTACCAACATTTCCAGGAATTATTGTAGATAAAATAAAAAGTGTACTTCTCCAAGGCAGCTCATCCATTGGTTTTATTGTTCTTTTGATTTTGCTTAATGTAGTGTATATTATCTTTTATTGTATTGTTTAATGTGTTATGATTTGTTGTTCTATTTATATTCTGTGATATTGTATTGTTCTGGGCATGGCCCCATTTAAGCTGCCCCGAGTCCCCGTTGGGGAGATGGTGGCGGGGTATAAATAAAGATGATGATGATGATGATGATGATGATTATATCTATGTATGTTTTTGAACAGAGCATGAAAAAGAAGTTGGAGATGTTCATCCTTCTCAAAAGCTGCCAGAAAGAAGTATAAACAGGAGTAGAAATTTACTGTTTTTTGCTCAAATTGTATGCAGTGATTAGTTTTACTATGAAAATTTGTAAGAATTTTCACATTCCACTGGCAAACACACAAAACAGTAAATCTCCTGTTTATACTATGCTATACATATGCTAGCTTTTCTGTTTTACTTCCAACTTAAAAGTCCCAGGCTTTTAAGGAGACTATCCATTTTGGTGAGAGCATGTCATCATGAAACAAACAAACAAACATTATTGTTTATTAAACAAACATTATTAATAAACAAATCTGCATATTGCAGATTTTGCATACTGCTGATTATGCATACTGCTTGGAACATGTGTAAAACCTTGTCATGATTTATACATTCCACACGTTTCTTGGGAGACTATGCATATGAATAAAAACATACAAAACATAGCTAAGATATGCACACCCCTTGAGGCCCGCTGAACCATATGAATATTGAGTGAGAAATGGGCACTATTCCCTTTTAATGGACAGAGATTGCATAATACCTACAAGACACTTAAGAGTATACCAAAAGTTGACTTGTACCAAATGACCCAAAATGGAGAGGTTCACAGGATTGCAGTGGAATTGTAGAGCTAAAAGGAAGTGTGTATACAAGCCTCAGCTACTGGGCATTGTAAGGATAAACATTTTGCCTCCCTCCTGATGCCCCGTGCACTGGAGAATTAATAGAGGGAAGAATGGGTTTTATTTATTTATTGCACTTACATACAGCTTTTTTCACCCCTAGGGGGGGTCAAAGCAGTTCTCAACATAATCAATGGCAAAATTCAATGCTCTATGTCTATAACACAACACACATCAAAACAACAATGACAATAGATTAAAACCATTAAAATTATAAAACTATAAAACAATAGTCACACACATTAAATTAAACATTTAGGCCTTGCAGAATCCTATGATATTTTAACTACTTCCATATTTCCATGTTTCTGTCATTCACCGAATGTCTTCTTAAATAACTAAGTCTTAAGTTGTTTCCTAAAAGCTAGGAGGGAGGGGGTCAATCTAATCTCTCTGGGGAGGGAGTTCCACAGTCGAGGGGCCACCACCGAGAAGCTCCTGTCCCTCATCCCTGTCAATCGCATCTGCGAAGGCTGAAGGACTGAGAGCAGGGCCTCACTGGTAGATCTTAGTGATCTAGCTGGCTCATAGAGGGAGATGTGTTCAGACAGGTAAGCTGGATCGGAGCCGTTTAGGGATTTATAGGGTAAAGCCAGCACTTTGAATTCTGCTCAGTAGCAGACTGGCAGCCAGTGGAGCTGATCCAACAGGGGGGTTATATGCTCCCTGTACGTCGCTCCAGTGAGCAACCTGGCTGCTACCTGTTGGACTACTTGAAGCTTCCAAACAGTCTTCAAAAGCAACCCCATGTAGAGTGCATTGCAGTAGTCTAAACAAGATGTGATGAGAGCATGGACCACTGTGGCCAAGTCTTGCCACTCTTAGAGGCAGTTCAGATTTTAGAAAGGTCATGAGGCCACAAAGCCTAACCCAATATAGGTAGTGGACACCAATTTCTATAGTCACTTCCAATTTCTATACTTTTTTATTTTACTTTCCGGCTCCTGTGAGCAAGGGAGCACAGCTCTTATCAAAGCTGCCAACCCCTTGGAAGTAGCCATAATTGTCTTATATTTCAATTTGTGTATTGTACTTTGAAATTTGCTCAAAAAAGGTCTTGTTTTATCTTAAAGACTAAAATTTTTATTTGTCATAAGATGTTGAGACTGCTGACTACTTCACTGGATGTAGTAATAAGAAACAAAAAAGAATAAATATAGAAGATTGCAAGGATAAAATTTGTGAATCTTTGAGATGCCACAAGAGTGGTTTTTAGAAAAATAATCACTCTCTCAATCCTAAGTATTAATATACCCACAAATTATTTGGATTATGATTAATAATAACTAATATTATTTACAATAAAAATGGGATGGATTCAGAAACATTATTGTTTTTTATGTGTGCCTTCAGGTTTCTGACTAATGGAGACCCTAAGACAATCCTATCACAGGGCTTTCTTGGCAGAATTTATTCAGAGGGAGTCTGCCCTAAACTTCCACAAGAAAATGCTGTTTTTTCAATTGACTACTTCTTCCTCAGCAATGCCTATGCCCTGAAAAATTTGTTCTGGAGCTTTGATGAACCCTCTAGAGCAGTGTACCAGCTGACCTTTGAGGATGCAATGAGAAGAACAATTTGGTGATAACAGAACAAACTAGTGATTGCAGAGATTCAGCGGAGAAGACCATACTATCAAGGAATGTCAAATCTGAGTCCAAAACAATAATGATACTAGTATTTTAGACTCCTCCATTTTATTATGACATTTGTCACAATTCAACAGAGTTTAGTGTTTTCACAGACCTTGCAGATTTCAATCAGACACAACTGAACATGGCAGATCTGGTCTGACGCTTAATTAATGTGTTATTATTCTTTGAAAGCCTGCCGTTATGTATTCACTCAAAGAATTATAGGAAGTTTTGCTAAATATACTTTTTCTGCCAAAAACAGAGTCACACATAAAAATGTTCTGAATATGCATTGCCAATTATACATGTATTTATTATTAGTTATTATAGAAACAAAAGAACACCCTTGCCAGGTAGCCATGAATCATGTACACTGCAGTGGTTTAGTAATATTCAAAACTTTTGTTTTCTTTCTTTCCACTGATTCATATGAGCTGCAACAGATACTCAACACTTTATTTATAAAACTCATTAACAGAAGTTCAAGGTACAGGGGAACAGTTGCATTTTGCTAGTAATGCAACAGGGAAAAAAGACACGAGTGACACGTATTTGACAGCTCTCCAAAGGCAACTCTGGTATCTCAAATTGGAAAGATCCTCTGCCTTTTATGCTAGAGACTAACATCTCTTCCCTAAGTTTGCACTCACACATATATTTTGCAATACTGTTACTTCCTGTTAAGTAAGGTCTTTGAAACAATGCCAAATCAGTAAAATGTGTTAGTAGAATAAAAATATGGTGAGTCTGCACACCAAAAGTAACAACCCTCCTTTCAAACAAAGTAATTTTTTCTGCAAACATTCATCATTCCTCTTAAGTCTGATGCTTGCCCAAGAATAAAGACACCTTACTTTCTATTCCTCTTTTGGACATGGTTGTAGGCTTCCAGACCTTCTGTTAGTGTCTTCAACTTGTCAGGTTCCACCTGAATGAAGGCATGAATAAGAAATCACATTATCCAGACATTCAATACTACTACAAGTAGCGGTTGTTATTGTTATTTAACAGAGAGGCATGCAATCTTCTTTCCTATGGTGCTTAACAGGCATTGCATCTATCAACATCTCTCTACTTTTTCTGCTCAGTTAATGCAAGAGATTCTGAGTCACTGTGACAGAATATACTCACACTTGAGAGTAAAAAAAAATAACTATGTGAAAGACTTAACTCTCTTCTGTGTTTCTTGAAAGTAATATAATCACAGTTAAAATATGCATTACTCAGTTGCCATATATAACACATCACAATTGGCACATATATAAAATGTATAATCACAAATTTTGGAATTTATACATTTATACACTATGCAAACATTTTGTATATTAACACTGAAATATAAAGTTTGCTGATAACATATTAACATTTCAAATCCAGACATCTGTAAACCTTGGTAAATATGCCACTTTTTACATCTGGGTTCTACACATCACAATATCCGCTGATTGGTTCATGTACAAGGGGACATTTTCTTCCTTGCTCTCATAATAGACCCCATATTAAGACAGAATGGAGACTGCACTCAAGAAATCAGGAGAAGACTAGGGATTGGAAGGGCAACTATGAAGGAACTAGACAAGACCCTGATTTGTAGAGATATATCACTGAATACTAAAGCTATGATTGTCCAGTTCATCATAATCCTAATTTCTATGTATGGTTGTGAAATCTGGACAGTGAAGAAAGCTGATAGGAAGAAAATGAAATTCTTTGAACTATGGTACTGGAGAAGTGTACTATGGATGCTGTAGACTACTAAAAAGACTAAAGAAATGGGTCCTAGGGCAAATCAAGCTTGAACTACTCCTAGCAGAAAGGTCATCAACGGGATGTTTAAAAAAAGGATTGAACAAATTCATAGAGGACTGGAGTATTTGTGGTTTAAAGCCACAATGGATATATATGTTGCCATGATTACCAGAGACAAGTGAAGATTATGAACAGGACACATGCCCTTCTTATCAGTTTCTCATAGGCAATTGATTTGCAACTATGCAAAGAGAAGGCTGGACTAGAAAGGTCTTTGGTCTCAATCTCAACTTGTCTTTTCTTATATTCTCAAACCCTAAAATATGGAGTGAATGAAGCATGTTGTCAGACAATATTACGTCATTTTGATACTGTTAATTATTAAAGCAGTGAATAAACAGAAATTTTGTTTTGGCACCAATATCGTAGTATACAATTTAGTCCACTGTAATTAACAACAAAACTACAAATTGGGCAAAACCAGAAACTTCAGTTGCACTGACATAAGCAATAAAAATTATAGATTGCAATACCAGATGGTTCAACTCAATTCTCTTCCTAATTGAACTTTGTGAAAGCACGAATTTTTGCTTTGTGTATAACCAAATGTACATACGACATTGCAATCATTATGTACAGATAACTTTACTTTTCAAATGAGATTAAAGAACTTCACACTTCATTTACCAAAGAATATTAAAATTAACATTTTCAATGTGAAATATACCATTATTTCATCTTTATTATCATCACATCTTATATTGCTTTTGTTACTTTAAATCTTCACAGAGATAAACAACAGATTTTGTTCCAATAATAGCTAATTTGTATATCAAATGACTGCATTAGTCAACTGAAACATTACAAATATTTCTGCTGTGAACTTCACTGAAGGCACCAGTGTGCTGCATGTTAGATGCGTTATTACTTGTAATATTATAGTGGTAGAGCTTTTGGTATTCTGCATATTTAGTAATTGATCTTTGGAAAAATTAACTACAAAAACAATACATGAAGAAATTAGTTATGTCATACCGTAACTATTGCTACTATGCCATACTTTCCTTTTTCAAAAAATATCTTTTTATGATTCTGGGTCTGACCAAAGTATAACCCCCCCCCCCTTTCAGTTGAAATTTAACAGTAGATGTGATCGCTTTTAGATAATTTATTCATTGATACTCAACCTCTCAATCAGTATGATAGTTCAATCAGACAACTAGAAATTAGGATATTCATTTATTTATACTGGCAACGTTTGTGAATACAATCAATCGGTCTTCTACATTTGTGTGTTCAACTTTTGTGGACTGTTCACAGATTTGATTAATATGTTTTCACTAGGAATCTCTACAGTCCCCAGTATGACTCTATGATCAACTTGGGCTGCAAATTGACAGTGCAGTTGCTCTGGGGGATCTAAAGACTCCTAGAGGGAACACTAGTCTAAGCATTTGCAGGTCTTACACTGCAATTCTCTGGTCAACTTCAGGTGGAAGTTGACTACTGAGTCATGCTGGAAGCCCTAAAGATTCTGAGAGGTTTTCCCTCAGGTTAAAAAATTGTTAATTTGCGATTTTTCCACTTTGGTGGGGGTCTTACATCCCCAAGCACATTGAAAGTAAAGGACGTATTTTTGAGCCCCTGCAAACTGGTTCTGCCAGTCATAGTACTTATGTTTTACAAAAGGAAACACAATTCCTTTTTACAGGTTCAGGAAGTACAAGGAATGTGAAACTTTCATTTATTCAAAGTGTAATTGGTCCTCTGTATTGGATACCAGTTTACTAATCATCAACTACAGGGTTAGAAGATAATTTCTATCATGAGAACCTGCATCATATTAAAATTCTGAATTACTCCCTTGAGGATTCACAGTGGGAGCAAATTGGAAGTGGACACATTAATTGACAAGAGGAAAGCAACGAAGATAGAGGAACCTCGTTTATAAACAGCAGAGTGACTGACACACAGAAAAAGGCATTGGGTGTAAAGCGGCAAGTACTCATGGTGCAGAAAAGGCTCTGTAGGGAAAATGGTAATACAGATTGTTATCAATTAAAAGTTTTGTTTCCAATAACGTTGGGCTCAATATTCTAATTATGAACAACATATGAGAACCAACTCACAAATAAATCATTTGGAATCCTAGTTAACAAGTGAATAAATTTGTCTGAATACAACACACGTGTGTGAATTATTCTAGAGTCCCTGGCTATAAAATTCATTTTACTATGTTTGCTTAAAATTTTGGTAATTTTTTTGTTATTTACTGAATTTCTGTTCAAAAGTCTCTCAAAAGCCAATGGGATTTTGGCCTGCATAAATAGGGGTATAGTGTCTAGATCCAGGGAAGACAAGCTACCCCTCTATTCTGCCTTGGTCAGACCACACCTGGAATACTGTGTCCAATTCTGGGCATCGCAATTGAAGCGAGATGTTGACAAGCTGGAAAGCGTCCAGAGGAGGGCGACTAAAATGATTAAGGGTCTGGAGAACAAGCCCTATGAAGAGCTGGGCATGTTTAGCCTGCAGAAGAGAAGGCTGAGAGGAGACATGATAGCCATGTATAAATATGTGAGGGGAAGTCATAGGGAGGGAGCAAGCTTGTTTGCTGCTGCCCTGCAGACTAGGACATGGAATAACGGCTTCAAACTACAGGAAAGGAGATTCCACTTGAACATTAGGAAGAACTTCATCTGTGAGAGCTGTTCGGCAGTGGAACTCTCTCCCCTGGAATGTGGTGGAGGCTCCTTCTTTGGAGGCTTTTAAGCAGAGGCTGGATGGCCATCTGTCGGGAGTGCTTTGAATGAGATTTTCCTGCTTCTTGCAGGGGGTTGGACTGGATGGCCCGTGAGGTCTCTTCCAGCTCTATGATTCTATGAAAACATTTGATAGATCTGATAGATTGTTTTCAACCCCAAGTAACTGGAAATACAGCAAGTGCATATGTTGTCCCTGAAATTATAAATTAATATGCACACAAATTTGTTGCTGTTGAACCCTGGTCCCCATAGTCATAGATCAATGCTCAAACCACTACACTACTCTGGCTCTCTTACACAAATTTAACAGTTAAAAAAACACACATTTCCCATCTGTTTTGATGTGAATATCCAGGACTTTCCAACTTTCAAAGAAAGCTCTTAAATGCATTTGTTTAATGGTTATATTTAAGAGGATCACTACACTGAGCAGAGTGCTATTCAGAAACTTCTAAGAAGATTCAAAATGTTACCTGTGCAGTTAATTATTCACAGCCACAAGTAGATGGACAGGTTGCTCACCTGTAACCATGTTTCTTCGAGTGTACTCTGTGAATTCACACTAATGGAGAAGCTGCGCCTGCGCAGGTTCCGACGGAAACTCTTCCAAGCTGAAGTTCAAATTTTGGCGGTAACCACGCCCCCCTTCCCAAGGGGCATATAAGGCAGCCCCAGGCGCCCGCTCTCCAGTTCCTGCGCCGCCAAGGCAACGAGAAAGGGAGAGGTTTGCCAGAGGGGAAGGAAGGGCGGGTTTGTGTGAATTCACAGAGTACACTCGAAGAAACATGGTTACAGGTGAGCAACCTGTCCTTTTTCTTCGTGTACTCTGTGAATGCACACTAATGGAGACTAACACGCTAAGGTCCCGGATGGTGGGACAAGGCAAACTCGACAATCAGTGAATGTCCAAACACATGTTTATTAGGACATAGAAAAAACAACCGTCCCAAGGGACCAGTGCAATAAATTGTCCGAAAGGACCAGTGCAATGCAACATGAGCATCATAGAAGAAGAACATAACATGGAAGGAATTTTTCAATAAACATGATAGAGAAAAATACACAATTGCGTAGTGCATATAAACGCTCTCCCAGGGGGAGAGGGACAAACACATCTTGGTCTTTGGCATATCCGCCAGGGCCAACGAGGCGGTACAAAGCAACAGAGCAACTGCTCAATACAATCATGGGAAAAAACACATATCCCTAGAGGCAGGTATGGGGAAAAAACCCCGTCCAACTTGAAGGAGAGGTATAGAGAGTCACCTGTGGGTGAATATGAAGAGAAAAAACGTCTGAGAGTCAGGAGAGGCAAGATGAGAGTACTGATCTTGCAAAGGCCGAGTCTTTAAGGGCTTTACTGTCCAGCCTGTAGTGAGAGACAAACGTGAGAGGGTTTGACCAGATAGCCGCTTTACATATGGAGTCAAGCGGAATACCCCTAAGGAAGGCGGTCGACGCCGAGAGGCCCCTAGTCGACCTCGGGCGGATGGAAGGAGGGGGAGGTCGCTTGGCTAGTTCATAGGCCAACTCAATGGCCTGAGCGATCCAGTGGGACAGTCTTTGGGAAGAAATGGGATTACCCAACTTGTCCTGGGCATAGGCGACAAAGAGTCTTTGTGACTTACGAATGTCCTTAGTACGATCCCTGTAGAAAAGAAGTGCTCTCCGAACGTCGAGAAGGTGCAGTTTTTGCTCGAGAGGAGAGGAGGGGTTAGAGAAGAAAGCTGGTAAGACAATGTCCTGGTTGAGGTGGAAGGCTGACACCACCTTAGGAAGAAAGGTAATGTCCGGGCGAAGAACAGCGCGGTCATGGTGGAAACGGAGATAAGGCTCGTCGACTCTGAGGGCAGCGAGCTCGGATGGCCGTCGTGCCGACGTGATCGCCACCAGAAAGGCCAACTTCCAGGAGAGCAGGCGTAGATCGGTCGAGGCAAGCGGTTCGAAGGGAGCAGAAGACAGCTGAGAAAGTACAAGTTCGAGGCTCCAGCCCGGCGTAGGTGGTAGCGACGGCGGGCAGATGTTATTGTAGCCCCGGAGAAAGGTTTTGATCAGGTGGTGAGAAAAAAGAGATGGCTGGCCGTGGCGCTGAAAGGACCAGGAAAGAGCTGCGAGATAAGCTTTTATAGAGGCAAGAGAAAGTTTCTTCTCGACGAGAGTCATGAGGAAGTCGAGGACCACCGATACCGAGGTCGGGAAGGTGTCGACGTTACGGGATCGAAGGAAGGCATGAAAGCGAGAGAGTTTGTAGGAATAAGCCTTGGTAGTAGACGGCTTATGGGCTGCCCGCAGGACGTCTCGCAGATTCTGCGGAAGAGAGGCTAGGTAAGAATCTTCCATGCAGTGAGATGAAGGGAAGAAAGGTCCGGGTGAAGAATTTTGCCGTCCTCCCGTGAGAGAAGGTGCGGCGAGAGAGGCAGAGGGTGAAACGAACCTCTGGAGAGGCGAAGAAGGGCTGGATACCACGGTTGGCGGGGCCAGGCCGGAGCTATGAGAATCGCCGTGACCGAGATCGAGAGAAGTTTTTCGAGAACTTTCGGTATGAGGGGAATCGGTGGAAAAAGATAAAGCATCTCCGCCGACCAGTCCAGAAGAAAGGCATCCCCTAGGCAGCCGGGGAAAGAGTTCGGGGGGAGCCTCGCTCCGTAGCGGGGTAGTTGGGCGTTGTGGGGAGACGCGAAGAGATCCAGAGTAGGGCGCCCCCAGAGGCGGAACAGACCGTCGAGGACCTCGGGATCGAGCTTCCATTCGTGAGAGGAAGAAGTCATCCTGCTGAGGGCATCCGCTAAGCCGTTTTGGGCGCCCGGTAGGTGGATTGCAGAGATCTGTACGCCGTGGGCTATGCACCAAATCCAGAGACGAGAGGAGAGGAGCATTAGTTTCCTCGAACCCGTACCACCCTGTTTGTTGATGTAGAATACTGCTACTAGATTGTCCGATTGAATGAGGATGGACTTGTGGCGGATGAGGGGGGAGAATGCTTTTAGGGCTTTGAGAATGGCAAGAAGTTCGAGGAAGTTTATGTGGTTGGCCCTCTCTGACGGGGACCAAAGATTTTGAACCGTTAGACCGTTCATGTGGGCTCCCCAAGCGTAGGTGGAGGAGTCTGTGGTTATGGTTAGCGATGGCGGGGCTGGATGGAAAGGAAGGCCCTTGCACACGTTTTGGTGAGACATCCACCATGAGAGAGACTGGCGGACGGACGACGGTACCGACAGGTATCTGGAGTTGTGGTGGTGGAACGGTTTGAAAGTGTCTATAAACCACCTTTGCAGGGTCCGAAGGCGCAGCCTGGCAAACGGGGTCGTGAGAACCGTGGAGGCCATGTGGCCTAGAAGGACCTGAATGACACGGGCTCTGACCCTCCGGGCAGATCGACAAAGGGCGATATGGTGGCGGAGAGCCAGGAATCTGTCGAACGGAAGTGACACAGTCTCTGCGACGGAGTCGAAGAGGGCCCCGATGAACCGGATTCGGGTTGACGGGGAGAGATTTGACTTCTCGGAATTGAGTTGGAGGCCGAGAGATTTTAGAAGACGCAGCGTGAAAGAGACGTGATTTTGGAGAAGAACCGGGTCGGGTCCGACGAGAAGCCAGTCGTCCAGATAAGGAAAGACCGTGATGCCATGTAGCCTGAGGTGAGCCGCTACGGCGGCGACAACCTTGGTGAAGACCCTCGGGGCCGTGACGAGACCGAAGGGCAAAACGGTAAACTGGTAGGTTTGGTCGAGAACTTTGAAGCATAGGAACCGTCTGTGCGCCTCTCGTATCGCCACGTGGAAGTAGGCGTCTCGTAAGTCTATGGAGGCAAAGTAGTCTCCCCGCTGCAGCATCGGGAGGATAGAGGCAATAGAGACCATCCTGAATTTGGAGGGGCGAATGAATATATTGAGTGCCCTTAAGTCCAGAATCGGGCGTAGCCCGCCTCCTCTTTTCGGGACTGTAAAGTATCTGGAGAAGAAACTTAGAGGGTCCAGTTCGGGAGGGGAGGGACGGATAGCGCCTTTGGCCAGTAGCGCTTCGACTTCGGCCAGTATCTCTGGGGAAGGGTTTGAGTGGAGAACGTGACCTGTAGGAGGGAGGTCCATGAACTCTAAGGCGTAGCCGTCTTGGACAATGCGGAGAACCCACGCATCTGAAGTAATAGAGTCCCATTGATTGTAGAAAGGGGCTAGTCGGTCTGCAAAGATACCGAAGGGACGAGGCAGCGTGGGCTCTACAACGGTAGCGGGCGAGGAGCTTTGGCAGGAGTTGGCGTCAGGTACGCCGATTAGGCTGCGGAGGAGCAGGGGTGGATCGACCGCGTTGCTTTTGCGGATGAGGTCCCCGGCGAGGTTGGTGATGGGCTTGATTGTTCGAGCCCGAAGGCCGCCTGAAAGAATGGTGTCTGAAAGATTGCGGCGGGAAACGGCGGGAACGGTGCGGGAACCAGCGAGTGCGCTGAGGTTGAGGTTGGTCGCCACATTTAGACGCAAGAATTTTAAAGTCATGATTAGACTTGAGTTTGTCATCGGTACCGGCGTGAAACAGTCCGAGCGCATCAAAGGGAAGGTCCTCAATGACCTGTCTGGAAGATGAGGAGAGACCCGA